>NC_092393.1:11012738-11185238 GCF_030028105.1 Mobula birostris | reverse complement strand
TAGGTGTAATTTATCTCCAAATACTGACATACCCTTTTGTTTTTCTCTTGGCTATGCCCCTTCACTCAGCCAGTAGTGCAAAAAGAAAAAAATGTGGATGTTTGCTTCAAAGTACATATACCAGTATGTCACCATATATTGCCCTCAGATTCATTTTTCTTGTGGGCATTCATAGTAAGTACAAGGAAACACAATAGAATCAATGAAATATTGTACACAAAGATGGTGGACAAACAACCAATGTGCTAAAATATTAAATGTATACAGTATATATTGAGAGCGTGAGTTGTAGAGTCCTTGAAAGTGAGTCCGTAGGTTGTGGAATGGGTCTTGTGTTTGAGTGAGTGGTTCAGGAGTCTGATGGTTGAGGGGTATCACGGATCCTGAGCCTTGGATTTTCAGAAGGCCTTCGACAAGGTGCCACAAGAGTCCATGGCACCAGAAGATAGCATTGACACAGGTTTGGCTGACTGGCAGGAGGCAAAGAGTCGGAAAAAAAGGGGGCCTTTTCTGGTTGGTGTTCTGCAGGGGTTGGAGTTGGGGTTGCTTCTTTTCACAATGTATGTCAATGATTTTGATGAATTGATGGCTTTGTGGCCAAGTTTGCAGGTGATGTGACGATAGGTGGAGGGGCAGGTAGAGTTGAGGAAGCAGGGAGTTTACAGGGCAAATAAATGGTAGATAGAATACAGTGTGAAGATGTATATGGTCATGCACTTTGATAGAAGGAATGAAAACATAGAATGTTTTCTAAATGGGGAGTAAATTCAGAAATCAGAGGTGCAAAGGGACTGGGAGACCTTGTGCAGAACTCCCTAAAGGTTAACTTGCAGATTGAGCTGGTAGTATGGAAGACAAATGCAATGTTATAAACACAGGTTTTGCAGATGATGGAAATCTAGAGGAACATACATAAAATGCAGGAGGAACTTAGCAAGTCAAGGAAGACCTATAGAGTGGAATTAACAGTTGATGTTTTGGACTGAGACCCTGCATCAGGACTCAAATGCAATATTAGCACTGATTTTGCAAGGACTAGAATCTAAAAGGAAGGATATAATGCTGAGGCTTTATAAGTCATTGGTCAGACCATATTTGGAGTATTCAGCAGTTTTGGGCCCTGTGTCTAAGAAACGATGTGCTGGCAACGGAGAGAGTCCAGAGGGGGTTCACAAGAATGCAGCACCAATACAAAGGCTGTGTACAAGAAGGGCCAGAGTCGCCTCTACTTCCTGAGGAGATTGAGATCCTTTGGAGTATGCAGGCCTCTCCTTCACATGTTCTACCAGTCTGCTGTCACCAATCCAATCTTCTGTGGGGTGGTGTGCTGGGGCGATGGCATCAAACACGGGTGATGTCAACAGGCTCAATAAATTACTTAGAAAGGCTGGCTCTGTTATAGCAGTCAAACTGAGCACACTGGAGGCTGTGGCAGAATAAAAGACCCTATGGAAAATCCTGGCAATTCTGGACAATGTTTCTCACCCTCTGCATGCTACTTTTTAGGAATAGACTAAGTCAATTGCATAAGAATGAAGTCATTCTTACCCTCGGCCATTAGGCTGTAAAGTGAATCAGCCTATAGCCGGGGAAGTGATGACGCTCTTCTGCTAGACTGTTTGTGGTAGCTTATTAGAAGAGAAGTAGAAAGAATAAAGATATTTATATCTGTGCACTTGCAATGCCACTGTGACACTTTGTGACCTGGATGAGGAAGTGGAGAAATGGGTTAGTAAATTTGCTGATGACACAAAAGTTGGGGGTATTGTGGATAGTGTGGAGGGCTGTCAGAGGTTACAGTGGGACATCGATAAGATGCAAAACTGGGCTGAGAAGTGGCAGATGGAGTTCAACCCAGATAAGGGTGATATGGTTCATTTTGGTAGCTCAAGTATGATGGCAGAATATAGTATTATGGTAAGACTCTTGACAGTGTGAAGGATCAGAGGAATCTTGGGGTCTGAGTCCACAGGACACTCAAAGCTGCTGTGCAAGTTGACTGTGGTTAAGGCATACGGAGCATTGGTCTCCATCAACCATGGGATTGAGTTTAAGAGCCGAGAGGTAATGTTACAGCTGTATAGGATCCTGGTCAGACCCCACTTGGAGTACTGTGCTCAGTTCTGGTCAGCTTACTACAGGAAGGATGTGGAAACTATAGAAAGGGTGCAGAGGAGATTTACAAGGATGTTGCCTGGATTGGGGAGCATGCCTTATGAGAATAGGTTATGTGAACTTGGCCTTTTCTCCTTGGAGTGACGGAGGATGAGAGATGACCTGACAGAGCTGTATAAGATGATGAGAGGCATCGATCATGTGGATGGTCAGAGGCTTTTTCCCAGGGCTGAAATGGCTATCACGAGAAGGCACAGTTTTAAGGTGCTTGGGAGTAGGTGCAGAGGAGATATCAGGGGAAAGTTTTTTTACTTAGAGAGCGGTGAGTGCGTGGAATGGGCTGCCAGTGATGGTGGTGGAGGCGGATACAATAGTGTCTTTTAAGAGACTCCTGGTTAGATACATGGAGTTTAGAAAAATAGAGGACTATGTGTAACCGTTGGTAATTTCTAAATAAGTATATGTTCAGCACAGCATTGTGGGCCGAAGGGCCTGTATTGTGCTGTAGTTTTTCTATGTTTCTATGTTTATTTTCCTGTGGGATCAGTAAAGTATCTATCTATGAATCAGCTCTGATTGCATGGTGGAGCATGCTGACTGGCCTAATTGTACAGAGTAACAGTGTGGAAGCAGGCTGATCACCTATTTCCAGCAAATCCTGCATTGCTTCCTCTTTATTTCCATCAACTTGCCCCAAGCTGCTATGCACCTCCACACTAGAGGCAAATTCCAGCAGTCAATTACCTACCAAACGGCACGTTACTCGATGGATGTGGGGGAGCATGCAGGCTCCACACTTACAGTGCCAGAGGTCAGAATTGAACCCAGGTTGCTGGAGCTCTGAGCCAGTGGCTCTACCAGCTCTGCCATCCCGAGTAGCCAGATTAATGTCGGAGGTGACATCAGCAACCTGGATGAAATGTCAGCATAGGTTTACTAAATGACATCTGTTGGGGGGGAGGGGGAGAGGATAATGTGAATTCAAATAATTTTTAGTTACCACTATATTCCTCCTAGGCTGAGTGGTAGGGATTTGGAGAGGCTGTTTATTGGGTGGGAGGTGGAGAGGTGGTACACAGTCATAGGCTTGAAATTTCAGTATCGATGACCAATGGAAATTAAATAAACTGTGTTGCTGGAAATCTGGAAGAAAAAGAGAAGATGCTGGAAGCAGTCAGCTGAACAGACAGCATTTGTGGAGTGTTCTATGTGACTGTAGTAGTTTAATTATGGTCAATGTTGGCACTGTCTGGAACTCAATGAGGCTGGGTGGTAAGCCAAGGAGGATGAGATTTACTAAATTGACTCTGTAATCTTTCAGTCCCCTCGGATGAAGAATATTTTTGTGGACAAGCAAGGGTCTGTGGTCGGACTCCTGTTCTTGTGATAGTGTGGCTCCTTTAAGAAGGCAGTCAAAATGTGCGAGGAATTCTTTCACCTGCTTTCAGTTGTAAGATCGGTGGATGTTGTGTTAGTGCTTGCTGTTTGATACTGAAAATGTCACAGCACAGATTGATATCAAGGTAGGCAGGGTTACTAAGGATTACGAATTCAAGGTGTTTAAGTGGAGATTATTACAGATCAGTGGCTTTGAAGTCTGAGGGCCTACAGGAGTATTTTTTCCCAATTACTTCTCAGCTGTGTATTTTAATGATGTCAAGTTTAGGGCTCAGCCTTGTTTATTGTAACTTCTGGTTTCTTGTCGCTAGTGAAATGGTGGGATCAGTTTATGTGATTTGTTAGAATGCAAGCAAGAGGGAGTTTTGAGACAGTTTGGGGTACAAGGGCATTTTGTGGTGCGGACGGACGACCTTGTACTACGTTTTCACTATTAGGCTTTCTCCTTGATGTATTGTAAAATAATTAATGGTGATTGCCTCCCGTTGTTGGATTGCAATGCTAGTGTCAACCATAATTCCTGAACTGAACCATGCTGACCAGAAAATGAAACACTAAACTGCATGTGTAGGAATCAACCTAGATGAGTACTTGCATCGCCAAAACATAGACACATTGAGAGTAACTGGGACCACTGTAGACAAGTACTGTGGTTGATAGGCTGAAGGGCCTGTTTCTGTGCTGTATGAAACACTAGAAATCTGGGAGAAGCAGTTCAGGCAGCACCTTTAGGGTCTGTGACCTGCCATTAACCCCCCCCCCCCACCACCACAGATGCTGCACAAGCTGCTGAGCATTTGCAGCTATTTCTGTTTCCATTTTAAGCTGATCATGGCTTGCTGATTGAAGTAGGGCTTGAAGAGTGGGAGGGGAGGAGATTTAGAAGAGAATTCCAGAGCTTCCAGCTGAAGCAGCTGAAAGCATGGCTGAGGTAATGGCATCCAAACCTGTGTCAAAAGCCAGGGTTGGAGCAGGGCAGACAGCTCGAGGGATCGATGAACTAAAGGTTGGGGCATGATTTTACTTCTGAGGATGGTGTGAGACAATAAAAGGGCAATGTGCTTTCTCTGCCTCGTCATTTCTTTCCTCTTGCTGACCTGATCTGTGTGTCCTGGGTGATAGGGGTCCTTAATGATGGATGCCACCTTTTTGAAGCATCACTGCTTGAAGATGTCCTGGATCCTTAATGCAACCGTTCCAGGACATTCCCAGCGGCTATGGTCTGCCGCTTTGCTTCCAAAGCATTAGTGCTTCATAATTACCCATTAAGGTGAGTAGGAGAAAAGGGAGGTGCAATATGAGGAAGAATCAGACAAGTTGTCAGTTGAAAGGATACTTGGTGCTCAGTGCTGTTGCTCTGAATGGAGGGGTGTTTCTTGTGGAGTGGGTTGGGGTGATTGTGATGAGGCAATAAATGAACCCTGACCCAAAAACACCACTGTCTGGAATACTATTGGTTTTGCTCTGGAGCTGAAGGCTCCTTCCTGGGAGAAAGGATGGGAATTCAGAAGAATTAATGTTATCATAGGAAATCAGCATCCATCAATGGAGATCCCCACCAGGTCAGGTCATGTTCTCTTCTTGCTGCTGCCTTCAGGTAGAAGTTACAAGAAGCTCAGGACTCTTGCACCACCAAGTTCGAGAACAATTATTACCCCCTTGAATAAAAGGTGATAACTACACTCACATTCCTAAAGCCAATGATCTCACTTTAAGGACTCTTTAATCTCATTATCTCATATTCTCGTTATTTATTGCTACTTAATTAAATTTACATTTGCAGTTTGTCTTATGCACTATGATCTTTCATTGATCCTGTTACAGTTACTGCTCTGTCAATTTTACTGAGTATGCCCACAAGAAAATTAACTTCAAGGTTGCATATGGTGACATATACTTTGATAAATTTACTTTGAACTGTTTCATATATTAGAAAATATGTGACTTCATGATGCATAGGGCAAATGAGACCAATGCAGAGGGGTGACATGCTGCTATCATTAGTAGAATACACCCTCCCTTAGACTGTGTGTGTGTGTGTGTGAGCAGTTACAGTGATTCATTGTCCATCTCAATTAGATACATGGACTTGAATTAGTGGGTCTTCACCATGCCTTCCTCTTTATTCCATCTCTTCCCGCTGTATTGTTGGAAGCCATCACTTGGTGCAGCAGTGATGTCCCCTCATTGCCTGGGTGCAAGTCTTCTCCCTTGTGTTTTATCCCTTACACTTTGTCCTGTGTTCTACTGCTTCCCAGTTGGACGCCACACTGCTTACGATGGTGCATGTCTAGAAATGGGCACCGTCTTGTAACATCAATGACCCTTCCGAGCCATTGGTCTTATTGGGTGATGCTTGATAGGAGTTAGTTAGAGTATACAGCGAGGCCTGGCAATCGGAACCATGACAATGGCCAGAATCCTCCCTAATGAAGGGTAATACTGGACAAGACTTCCAGTGTGGCTCTTCAGAATAACTACATGGGGTCTTTAATACCACTCATGAGGGGTGATGGAGCTTCTGGTCCTGAGAGGTACCATCCTCAACTTTAATAGAGATTATTGGCCCATCTCTTGACTAGAGTTGGACATGCAGACATTTGAAGGTGCGTGACTCCGGGGGGCCCAGTGCAGAACGTTGGGGATGATGATCCCCGAGACCTGGAGGCAACCCTGACCATTCCCAGATGTACGCAGGTTGATTAGGAGCTGAGAGTTTTGTTTCAGGATATAGCCCTGTGACTTGATAAATTGAAGTAATTTTCAGCTTGAAAAGGCACCTTCTGGGCTTATTGGATTGCCAGGGTGAATGTGTCTCTGTGGTTGAGCTGAGATCCTGGAGCACCAGGGAGAGGCTGTTTAAGCCAAAGTGAAATGTTTTTAATTGTGCATTTGAGTGTGCTCATTAGGGAGAGGTGCAGAAGATGTTCTGTTATCTGAGGATCAAGGTCTTGGAGCTAAACAGTCCACATTGACCTTTCAATCTAGTTAATTTGCCTTTCCCACAGTTTGTGTTGCTCAGCTGGTTACAAAGGCGTCATTTGCCGTAACATTTCTTTCCACCAACTCTGGGTGTATGGCAAGCATCCTCTGGGATAAGAGTGTGTTCGGAGCCAGAATGAGCCAAGGCTATCATTCTTTTAATCTATTCTAAGCATGGGACTGAGAGACTTTTCCATATAAAGGAAATTTTTCACACAGGCCCATCATGCCCCAGTGGGCTTGGCTGGGAATACAGCCAGAACCACTTTCAGCTTGGAGCTTGATAAAAGTGTAGCCAGCCAGCAAACAAAGAAGAGGTACCTTAGATTGAAGATAATGAACGGAGAGTCTGGGAGACTGCAGCTTGGGTGGGTTGAGATGTATGTGGAAGATAGCCAAATAGTGAATTTGGGGTTGGGATGAGGTAAAGATGACAGGACTTGGTGGGGAAGGGTGATGGTTAATTAGATTATGGGAGTTTACTGAATTGGCAGTGGGTTTTAGGTAGCAGTGGAGATTGCAGACTGGATGGATTGTGAGCATTAGGGAATGTTGGGAGACCAGCTTGTCACAAAGGATGGGTGGAGCGGTGTTGGGTGTTTTCTGGGAACCAGGTTTGAGTGTTAGTGGAATGAGCTGCCTGGGAGTGGCCAGGGAATGAGGGTAAAAGCTGCGATTACAGGATATGGGAGGAGCCTTGGTGATTAGGGTGGGGCTGGATCGGGGCCAGAGGTGAGGGATTGCAGGCTGAAAGTGGGCAAGCATACCCTGGGAAGTGAAAGGACTTGACGGAAGCTGGAGGTTGTAATGGCGACAACCTTGAGGGATTAGAGCGCTGGAGCCAGTAGGTGACAGGATGGCTTGTGAATGGAGGGAGACAGAGGCACAGTGGACAATGACAGGATGGGGAGGGTCTGTGAATTTCTAGGCAGGATGTGGACACTCACCAGGGCACAGGAGGTGTGAAAGAGACAGGAGATTATTATCAGTGATCCCATAGGAAAGGTTAGAGTTATGGTGGGTTGGTTTTCAGGTGGTCATGGTGGACCATGACTGTTTTTGGCAAATTTTTCTGCAGAAGTGTTTGCCATTGGTAACATGGGGAAATTGTAGGACAGTGGGAAGTGGGAGAAATGGTGTATTACTGAGATGGGATATTTCTGATCCAAAGTCTCTAAGATGCAAGCTTTGGAGTTGGGTACTCAGGAAGTGCTGTGGTAGAGGGTTTAATAGTGGCAGAGAGAGGGTATGAACAGGTACTGCTTACTTCCATTTGTTTGAACCATCATTGTTAAATTGAGAATGAGAATCACCACTAACTTTGTGAATCTCCTGTTTGTTTGTTTGTTGGAGTATTTTTAATGGAAATGCTGGAACCTCCCTAAGGAGATCTGTGTTGATGTTGTTTTTGTCCTCTGTGGTTTCCTTATTCTTTTGAGTTTAAAGAACAGTGCTGTCAGAAGTCAGAGTTTGATGTGGTGTATGTTTATTGTACCCAGACACAGGCAGGGCACTCAGGGTGGGACTGGTGCAAGGGAATAAAGGATTGTGCATCAAAGGAAAGGCAAAGTTTAGTTAAAAGCTTAAAAGCCAGTTGCATTTAGCTTTAGCTCAGAATTAACAGGTTTGTACCTCTTTCTAGTGATTATGCCGCACACAATTCAGGTGCATGTTAATCATTAAAGAAGCAACATTCCTTTAAGAATAGTGGTAATCCTGTTTAATTCTCTGACAACATAAAAATGAAATGAATACTTGTGCTGTAGGGACTTGGCTGATATGTCTGTTTTTACTTGTCTGCTGGTGCTGAATGATGCAGTTGTGATAAACTGCAGATGGCATACGTGAGTGAGTGCATTTTGCTTGTGAGACTTTTTCTTTCCTCAGAAGTTGTAGAACCAAGGAGATGGAGACCAGAAAAAAACATAAGTAATGGAAATCTGCAGTCAAACAATGCTGGTGATTCTCAGCAGGTCAGACAGCATCTGTGGAGAGAGAACAACAAACATCTGCTGGAGGAACCCAGCAGGCTGAACACCATCTGTGAGTGAGGAATTATCCATGTTTTGGGTTGAAACCCTGTATCAGAATTGTTTTGTTGCTCCAGATCCCCATACCTGCAGTCTCTTGTGTTTGTGAGGAGAAAAAAAATCCTTCAGGGTGATGACCTTTCTTTAAATCACCTTAAAGAAAAGACCATCTTGGAAATATCAACTGCATCTTTCTTCACGGATGTAACCTGACCTACTGAGAATTTCTGGTGGCTCTTATTTTGTTTTTATGATTTAATCGGATGACAGTGATGCTGTTTACAGTAGAAGATGACCACAATTGGTACTTCAAATTCAAGTTTAATTACCATTCAACCATACATGAATATAGCCAAATGAAAGTGTTCCTCTGGGGCCATGGTGCAAAACACATTACCAGCAACATGCTACAAATAGCACACAGCACAAATAGCACATATGGTCATGATTTCAGAAAAACAGTCAAGGAAAAAAAATATATAGCCCACGTCTCTGAGTGGTAGATTATCCTGGTCCAGTTTGTTCTTTCACCGGAGGGCAGCACTGAAAGGAGGGGCTGGCCCCCAACCCTCCACGATTCCAGTGTGCCCAGCAGATGCTTCTGTTCTCTCCTCTGGGCGACTGCACAGGCCGCTGCGTATGAGGGGACTATGCAGTACTCGCCACAACAGAGGCAACGCAGCCTCCCCTGCAGTCAATCTTGCCAATAAACAAAATTGCAGTATTGTCTGCTACCAATGTCCAACAAGGTCTTGTGATCCCAATAAAAAATGTCCAAAATAATCACTTGCTCCATTTGTTGAATCATGCATTGTCCTGGCACAATGCAACAAGCCCAAGTGAATACACAACAATGGTATGCAATTAGCCCAGCTCCATCACTGTCGAGCAGCCCACTGATGGGATCTTCCTGCAGTACTTGATGTTTATGGTATCCAGCAGTGACTTGTGATCCCAAGAAGACATACAAGATGAGCCATTGCACTTTTGATTGGACCCCAATTGTCCGTCCCACCAGAAACTTCCTGTTGTTTCCATGGAATGAATATGTTGAAAGTAAAGAACTGTTTTTCAGCAAATGATACCAGGGTGCTCAAAGCCTGTGCCCCTCAGCTATGTGGAGTACTTCTCCATGTATTCAACCTGAGCCTGAGGCTTTGGAGGGTTCCTGTGCTGTGGAATACGTCCTGCCTCGTCCCTGTGCCGAAGACGCCGCGCCCCAATGGCCTCAATGACTACAGACTGGTGGCATTGACCTCCCACATCATGAAGACCCTGGAGAGACTTGTTCTGGAGCTGCTCCGGCCTATGGTCAGGCCACACTTAGATCCCCTCTAGTTCGCTTACCAGCTCCGACTAGGAGTTGAGGATGCCATCGTCTACCTGCTGAACCGTGTCTACGCCCACCTGGACAAGCCGGTGAGCACTGTGAGGGTCATGTTTTTTGACTTCTCCAGTGCGTTCTACACCATCCGCCCTGTTCTGCTGGGGGAGAAGCTGACAGCGATGCAGGTGGATGCTTCCCTGGTATTATGGATTCTTGATTACCTGACTGGCAGACCACAGTATGTGTGCTTGCAACACTGTGTGTCCGACAGAGCGATCAGCAGCACTGGGGCTCCACAGGGGACTGTCTTGTCTCCCTTTCTCTTCACCATTTACACCTCGGACTTCAACTACTGCACAGAGTCTTGTCATCTTCGGAAGTTTTCTGATGACTCTGCCATAGTTGGATGCATCAGCAAGGGAGATGAGGCTGAGTACAGGGCTATGGTAGGAAACTTTGTCACATGGTGTGAGCAGAATTATCTGCAGCTTAATGTGAAAAAGACTAAGGAGCTGGTGGTAGACCTGAGGAGAACTAAGGTACCGCTGACCCTTGTTTCCATCCAGGGGGTCAGTGTGGACATGGTGGAGGATTACAAATACCTGGGGATACGAATTGACAATAAACTGGATTGGTCAAAGAACACTGAGGCTGTCTACAAGAAGGGTCAGAGCCGTCTCTATTTCCTGAGGAGACTGAGGTCCTTTAACATCTGCTGGACGATGCTGAGACGTTCTACGAGTCTGTGGTGGCCAGCAACACATGTTTGCTGTTGTGTGCTGGGGCAGCAGGCTGAGGGTAGCAGACACCAACAGAATCAACAAACTCATTCGTAAGGCCAGTGATGTTGTGGGGATGGAACTGGACTCTCTGATGGTGGTGTCTGAAAAGAGGATGCTGTCTACATTGCACGCCATCTTGGTCAATGTCTCCCATCCACTACATAATGTACTGGGTGGGCATAGGAGTACCTTTAGCCAGAGACTCATTCCACCGAGATGCAACACAGAGCGCCATAGGAAGTCATTCTTGCCTGTGGCCATCAAACTTTACAACTCCTCCCTTGGAGGATCAGACACCCTGAGCCAATAGGTTGGTCCTGGACTTATTTCCTGGCACAATTTACATATTACTATTTAACTATTTATGGTTTTATTACTATTTATAATTTATGGTGCAACTGTAATGAAAACCAATTTCCCCCGGGATCAGTAAAGTATGACTATACTGCACAAGGCAAGGAGACTATTTTGCTTGCAACTTAGCATTAAGACAGAAGTTTTAGCTGGCTATTTGGGCCAGGCGATAAGCCATTGTAAGGTATGGGTGAACTGATTAGCAGTATCAATGGTGGTACATTGGAACAGTAATCACAATCTCAGCTGCCCGGATTCCATTCTGACCTTGGCTGCTCACACTGGAGTTCATGCATTCTTCCTGTGACTGTGGGTTTCTCCTGGGCAATCTGCTTTTCCTCTCATGTCCCAGATACATGTGGGCAGGTTAATTGGCTACAGTAAATTGCTCCTGGTGTTAATTAGCAAGAGTCAAAGGGGAGTTGATGCACTTCTGAGAGAGAATTAGCTGCCAGCAATTGTTTTGATATTCATTTAAGGGATGTGGCCACACTAGAATGCACCCCCCCCCCCCCCCCGATGCCCTGGAGCAGGTAGTGGTGAGCTGTCTTCATGCATTGCTGCACTCCCTGGTTTACCTGCAATGCTGTTAGAGGGAGAAGGTGAAAGACCTGTGAAGTAACCAATATGGAGAGGACTGATGCAATTGCACATGGTGGCTGACATGGTCCCAATGGGCTGAATGGCCTCTGCTTGTGCCATAATAAATAAGGGCACTTTGGTGCTATAATGCAGTGGTGAAGGTTTAACTGCTGGAACCCACATGCAGGTGAAACTGCTGACAACTTGCTGACATTGTGGGGGGGGGGAGTGTGGGGAGGGGTGCTGGTTTGCTGATGATGTGGCATAGTGTATTCAGAATCTGTGGTGTGTCTAGTCGGAGAGAACTAGGTGAGAAGGAACCTAGTGGGCATCCGGTGGGCATTTGATATTACCCAGCAACGGAGACGTCAATAAAGCAAGCAGCAGATTCCCATCATCTAGCAAAGGCCTGGAGAGTTCAGTGTGTGGACACCCTCTTTGGGCTAAAGGGCAAGAGAGGACAGTACACATGCTGCTGTCTACATCAGCAGTGTAAAGGTTGTGAAACGGTTGAGAGCTTTGTTCCTAGGTGTGAACATTATCAATAATCTGTTTTGCTCCAACCATTTTGATGTTACAGCCAAGAAAGCTCACCAATGCCTCTACTACCTCAAGGCTAAAGACATTTCCTGTTGACTGTTACCAATTTTTATTGATCCACCACAGAAAGCATTCTCTATGGAAGCATAATGGCTTGATCTGAACGTGACAGAAGAAACTTTACTTGTCTCTTGCAGACCTAGGCATATGCAGTCAATGTCAAAGCCCAACTCTGAATTCTGGTTTGACCAAAATACTCTGCCGGTCTTTTGTGATCCAAGAAAATTCTGAACATTCTGACTGGCTGCACAGCAGTTGGTGCTCCTGCCTCAGGGTTCATAGACATGGGTTCAATCTTGATCTCAGGTACTGTCCATGAGTGTGTATGCTCCTCCCAGGAACCAGACTCCCATCAAAGACTGATTATGCTGGCTGCTTTACTGAGTATAGGCAAAGACCCTGCTCAACCTGGAGTTGCCCCTTCTCCCATCAGACCGAAGGTACAAAAGACTGAAAGCATGTACCACCAGGCTCCAGACAGCTTGTTTCTCACTGTTATTAGGCCTCTTGTATGGGCTCATGACCTCACAATCCACCTCGTTATGATACTGAACTTCATTACTTACCTGCACTGCACTTTTTTTGGCAGCTTATGTACTTTATTCTGCATTGTTATTGCTTTACTTTATTCTGACTGAATGACCTGTGTAATGATCTGATCTGTATGAGTATGCAAAACAAACCTTTCACTTTACTTCGGTACATATACTAATTGATGCACTGTGCATCTGCCACCGTCTAATCCATGATATGACCTTACCCTCTCCTGGACTTAAGTGAAGATGTCACATTTTAGGAAAAGGTGCAATTTATCCACTCAGAACAGTATGGTACTTTGGCAACACAACAAAAGGAGGAACAGTTTTTCCGAAGCAGCTGTGCGAAGGAGTCTGTACGTATAAAATGCAAGATGTCAGAAGTTCTATTTGATAGTTGGAAGGAATGTATGCTATGATAAAACATTCTCAGGATTCTGCTGCTCTTATCTCTGGCCCTGCCTGAACAAACCTTGAAGTGTATTTTGCACATGTATTAGTGAGAAAAGATTACTCTGCATGTTCAAAGGACATGGACATGTTCAAAGTTCCTTTGGATAGATCTGCATCCCAAGCAACAATTTCAAAGTTGAGAATAATCTTCACCACACTTGGTCTTCTGTAATTACTTGTGATGGACAATGGTACTGTGTCAACTTCCCAGCTGCTGAATTTGTTGAGTTTCTCATCGGAAATGGAGTCAGTGTGCCAAACTACCTAGCCTCGTGGATTGAGGGAAGGGAACTGAGCCAACAGTTGCTGGTTTCTTTTGCCAGAATGTACCTTCAAGTTCAAGCTTAATTGTCATTCAGCCATGAATACAGCCAAATGTTTAATCTGGGGCCAAGGGCCAAAACACAGTCATACATGCACAAGGCACACATAGTATAGCAAGCACATATAAGATAATAATACCTCATATACATACAGCTTAAGATAGATATACCTCACTGCATATAGATCTAGCAAATTCAAGATGTCACTGGAGAGCAGTGACATCATCAAATATTCTTGTTTAGGATTACTGCAGCTAAAATCTGCAGTCACAGGCAAAGGTACATCAGTAAACAAAGTTGTCTCAGGACGCTTAAAAAGTTTATTGATCCATCCAAATTGGTGGATTCCAGACCCGGGTAGCGAGTGCAGATTCCCTTCAAGAACCCCAATGAGCTCCAATTTTCAGTTGCATATCCAGCTTTGGACTTGACCTTCATTTAAAATTGGAACATGGCTCCAACTGTATCGCCAGGACCTTCACTAAAGCTCAAAAAGGCATCAGCATTGAGAGGAGATGGCATCAAAACTTGAAGGACTTTATAGACTAGATGCAGGAAAGATGTTTTCCAGCTGATAAGAGGAGGGTTTTCCAGTTTTAGTCAGAGGATGGTAAATCTTTGGAGCTATCTACTCCAGGAAAGCAAAGCTGAGGTAAATTGGCCTTGATCACAGAGGTGGCAGAGCATGCTTAAAAGCCCACTGAGCCTACTCCTGCTCCTATTTATGTTCTTAGTAATAAGGCAGAAGGCTGAAAGAGGCAGTGTTGGGGTCTCTCGTACTCAATCCCCCCCTGCAAAACTACAATTGTGCCTCAAGCATGAAAGGCTTTGGGATAATCTCAGGCTGCAGCAGGCTTGTCACAAAACACAACCTCTCCTTTCGCAGCAGGAGCAGCTTTCTGGAGCCCTGAATCAGTGCATCTCTTCACCGTTCCTCCTTGCCCAAGGGTAAAAAGGGGGCACCCTTAAGACTCGGTGTGCCAGGCGCCCCAGTGCCATCATTGCACCATTGTTAAGGAAGGAGCAAGTAGCAATTGCAATTGGTGCTTCACACGCGCACTGACGGTTGGTGGTGTGTACCAACTGGAGAACAATGGCATTGCTAGAACTCCCCTTCATGTATTTGCTTCACTGAACAGAAGGCACAAGCTGGCATATGCATGCCATGCCCTTTTTCATATGCAATACCCTATAGGGCAGGGGTGGCAAACCTATGGCATACACGCCCAAATATGTTGCCATGAGGAATGCACTGCAGCTCCCTCAATTCTTTAAATCCCACCCATAGTAAAAAGATATATAATGGTTATCTTTACTTCCAAATGACTCCAGTGATCGGGAATATGTTAACAAATCATGGCTAGAGTATGTTCCTATCCTTTTTGATGGTTTTCTAGAAAAAAAATACCATGGTATGCAAAAGAATTTTGATTTTACAAGATTATCACCGTTTTGGTACATACTCTTCAAGAGGGTTTGCACCCCTGCCCCACAACCTTGCTGCAGTGTAGCTGAGTAAAAAGGAAAATCATGGACACGGCATGCCGGAAAAGCCATTTTTCTGTTGTAACTGTGAAGCCCCAGCTTGCAATCTGCTTGGTCCCAGCTCCCTGCTCCGCACAGGGGGAAGGGATAAAGACCGGGTACAATTTGTGTCAAACGTGACGCAGTGAGCGATGCAGTCCTTGCTCACGTACAATCTTTCCTGTTTTCAGTGATCCTGTCAGCACACAAACTGATAAGGCCGGGATCCTTTCATCTAAAAAAAAGGCAGATAATCAGCAGCAAATCATTTTTCATTAGGCTTTTCGGCACCGTAATTACATTCCCATCATTAAATCTTTCTGCGCTTGCCTCATCATTTACCCCAGAGATTAGCGCTCAGCACTTCACACAGTCAGCTGGATCGGTGTGGTGATAATAAGGTAGAGGAAACTCCACTAGACTGGACCACTAGAGAGGAGTGGGTACCCGTCTAACAACTGTACCATGAGACCCCAGTGTGCAATTCCCACCTGAGCATCTGATATTCTATTTGGAGACCCTCTTGATCTGTTGATCAGATTCCAGCCTCAATCTTTCACCAACCACTGCCACAATAGGCAGAGATTCATTTGAAATGCTGCTAAAATCATTCACTCAACGAAGCAGAAAACACAAGTTCTGTGTTGGAGAGGGTGGGCTCAGCTCTGAATGACTAGGGGGACTCTGACCCTGTCCTTCACCCACCCACCCACCCAACTGCGGAAAGGCCCCGAGAGTCAGATTATAATGGCACCTCCCTCCCAGTGATCCCAGTCTGATACCCTTTGAACTCAAGTCTGAAGTGAACTGGAAGCTGTCACCTGCTCGAACTGTTCAAATACAAAGAGTTTATGGAACAGCCCGGAGAGCAGCCCAGGTTCCTGGCACACTACTGCTTCACATGTTACTCAGCACGTAACAGACAAATATGTTAAACCGAACTTCCATTTCTTAAAGGGATAAACCCTGAACAAAGTGAAGTTGAACCAGTGAAGATATTCTGACACTGGCTGCTACCAGCTCAGATTTTCCATTCGTGGAGAAAGGCCCCTCCTGAGTCTGCTCTGGAACAAACAATAGAAGGAAGAGGAAAGCTGGGAAAGGGCTGGATTCTCAGCTACGGCAAAGGAAGCTCAGGAAATCGGATGCACCTGTTTGGGGCAGTCACCTCACTTCATACATCCTCTTGTTCCATTCCCACCAGAACCTAGCCAGACCCAACCCTCTGCTCAGAGAAGGACGGCACAGCATTGGGATTATGTCATCAGCTGACGAACTAAACTTAACGGCATTGCATTTTTAAATCCATGACAAATCCAGAACCAGAGGCAGGTGTGTTCAGAATTATGGAGGAGAGCTTTATAACAGGGGACAGTTGTTTAAAAATTCTGGGCCTGTTACTTGGAATTTAGAGGGTGGGGGGGGGGGAAATCTCACTGAACTGTACTGTTTACTGAAAGATCTGGATAGAGTGAATGAGGAGACCATGTTTTCATTAGTGGGGAAATCTAGCATGAAGATCGAGCTTCAGAATAAAGGAATAAACTGAGAGGAGTTTCTTTAACGGGTGATAAATCTCTGGCAGGACGTACAACATGCTGGAGGAACTTGGTGCCTCCATTTTGTGTGTGTTGCTTTGGGTTTCCAGTGTCTGTAGATCTTCTCATGTTTGTGGTAAACCTATGAGAGCTGTGGCAACCGAAGCATTGGGTGTGTTTTAAGATAGAGATTGATTGGGTTTTAAAGGGTCATGGGGAGAAGGCAGGAGAATTGGGTTGAAAAAATATCAGCTACGTCTAAATGGCAGAGCAGACTCACTGGGCCAAATGGCCTAATTCTGTTGGTCTAAAGCTCTGGCACAGATAACACAAGACAAAGCCTACTTGCTTCACAAGTCCAGCTATAAAGTTTTTATGATTGGGCCTCTTTGGACTGTTGGAGGAAACCGGAGTGCCTGGGGAAAATCCGTACATTCCATGGAAGGGACATAAGAAGACTCCTTACAGAATTGAACTCCGAGCGATGGAATGCACCAAGCTGAAATAGTGTGCCACTATCACTTGCACTGCTGTGGTATCCATGAGAAAGACTGTTCATGGGCGTCCAGCAGTCTGGACTTCTCATCCCTGCTTTCAGACCTCCCCTCTGCTAATTCAGTGGAGGAGTGCCCAATCTCACCCCTTCACAGCCCAGTCGTTTTGTGTAGAGAGGCGCTGTGTATCAAGAGCTACTTCTTCAATTATCTGGGTCCCAAACTAGTGGTTGAAGCCAACCACCCCCCCGCCCCTTCACAAAAACACTTACATCAACAATAAAATACTGCAGATACTGAAAATCTGAAATAAAAAAAACAGGAGTTGGAGATGCTCTGTAGGTAAGGCAGCATCTGTGGAGTCAGATTTCACTGAGGCACTGAGCTATTGGCCATGTGTCACAGAAAAGGATGATGCCCCAACCCCACGTCAGGGACTGAAGGACTAAAAGGCTGTTGGTGGTGCAGGAGAATGAATGGAATTGTTTAAGAGCTGCTGCTACTCAATTGTGTCAGACACCAGTGTGTCAAAGCATAACGTGTAAATAAATACACCTGCTCAAAGGTTTGTGACAGGGTGTATGGTGAGATGGAGAGAAGGGCTGTTAAAGGAAAAATCTTTTAAACATAATGATAATTTCAGATTTCACCACCTCCTCTAGTTGTACCTTCCAGATATCAACAACTCTATGAAAAATAACTCATCCCTCGGATCCCATTTAAAAATCTTTCCTTTCTTAAATCTCTGTCCTTTACACTTTTTACCCTCCTCCAGCCCTTTAATCTCTATCACCAATCACCTTCCCAGCTCTTTACATCATCCCCTCTGCCTCTCCCTGTTTCACCTATCATCTACCATTTTAGACTTCTTCCTCCTCTCCGCCCCACCTTCTTATTCTAATCTCCCCTTCCTTTCCAGTCCTGACGAAGGGTCTCAGCCTGAAACGTCAAATGTTTATTCTTTTCCATAGGTGCAGCCTGGTCTACTGAGTTCCTCCAGCATTTTGTCTGCATTGCTTTAAACCTTTGCCCTCTTGTTTTTCATATCCCTACCGTGGGAATAAATATTGTAACTATCAATCTATCTAAGCTGCTCATAATATTACCTCTGTCAAATCACCCCCAACCTCCGCCACTCCAGGGAAAGCAACCCCAGCCTATCTAATCTCTCCCCATAACTGAAGTTCTCTGATCCCAGCAACCCTGCTGGTGACCTCCTGCATTCTATCCAGTACCGACAGAGCGGCAATGAAACTGCACGCACACACACGTATACACATTAGCATAACGCGTTACAATAGAAGTGACCCGGATTCAATTCCTGCTGCTGCCTGTAAGGAGTTTGTACGTTTTCCCTGTGACTTGTGTGGGTTTCCTCCAGGTGCTCTGGTTTCCTCCTTCAGTCCAAAGACATGCCAGTTTGTAGTTGAATTAGTCATTGTAGGTTGTCCCGTGATGAGGCTAGGGTAAAATTGGGGGTTTCTGGGCGGGGGCATGGCTCAAAGGGCCGGATGGGCCTAGTCCACATTGTATCTCAATAAACACACACACACACACTTCTTATTTTTTATATATATATATATATATATACATACACACACACATGTGTGTATATGTATCCAGGTATGGAAGGAAACTGGAACACTCAGGACGCGCATGCAGTCATAGGGTGGGGCTGAGCTGTGAACTTCAAACAAATTGTCGAGGATTAAATCCAGAGTTACTGGAGTTTTGAAAAATCAGTGCTACCCACTATATCTCCGTTTTCACCACATACTGCAATATCCTACCTCTCTCTGACTTCTCTAAATGCTTTCTAAAAGGAAGTCCCTCTTTCTGAGGCAGTGTCCTCTGGTTTTGACTCCCCCACCAAAGAAAACATCCTCTCCACATCCACTCTATCGAGGCCTTTTCAACATTCACAAAAAATGCTGGTGAACACAGCAGGCCAGGCAGCATCTATAGGAAGAGGTACAGTTGACGATTCGGGCAGAGACCCTTTGTCAGGACTAACTGAAAGAAGAGATAGTAAGATCTCTTACTATCTCTGTACTCTCTCTATTTTGTTGACATCTTTCCTATAATTCGGTGACCAAAACTGTACACAATACTCCAAATTTGGCCTCACCAATGCCTTGTACAATTTCAACATTACACCCCAACTCCTATACTCAATGCTCTGATTTATAAAGGCCAGCATACCAAAAGCTTTCTTCACCACCCTATCCACATGAGATTCCACCTTCAGGGAACTATGCACCATTATTCCTAGATCCCTCTGTTCTACTGCATTCTTCAATGCCCTACCATTTACCATGTATGTCCTATTTTGATTAGTCCTACCGAAATGTAGTACCTCACATTTATCAGCATCAAACTCCATCTGGCATCTTTCAGCCCACTCTTCTAACTGGCCTAAATCTCTCTGCAAGCTTTGAAAACCTACTTCATTATCCACAACTCCATCTATCTTAGTATCATCTGCATACTTACTCATCCAATTTACCACCCCATCATCCAGATCATTAATATACATGACAAACAACATTGGACCCAGTACAGATCCCTGAGGCACACCACTAGTCACTGGCCTCCAATCTGACAAACAGTTGTCCACCACTACTCTCTGGCGTCTCCTATTCAGCCACTGCTGAATCCATTTTACTACTTCAATGTTAATACCTAACGATTGAAGCTTCCTAACTAACCTTCTATATGGAGCCTTGTCAAAGACCTTACTGAAGTCCATATACACAACATCCACCACTTTACCTTTGTCAACTTTCCTAGTAACCTCTTCAAAAAATTCAGTAAGATTTGTCAAACATGACCTTCCACGCACAAATCCATATTGACTGTTCCTAATCAGACCATGTCTATCCAGATAATTATATATACCATCTCTAAGAATACTTTCCATCAATTTACCCACCACTGACGTCAAACTCACAGGCCAATAATTGCTAGGTTTATTCTTAGAACCCTTTTTAAACAATGGAACAACATGAGCAATACGCCAATCCTCCGGCACCATCCCCGTTTCTAATGACATTTGAAATACTTCTGTCAGAGCCCCTGCTATTTCCACATTAACTTCCCTCAAGGTCCTAGGGAATATCCTTTCAGGACCCGGAGACTTATCCACTTTTATATTCCTTAAAAGCGCCAGTACTTCATCTTCTTTAATCATAGTTTCCATAACGCAAACACAAGGAATTCTGTAGATGCTGAAAATTCAAGCAACACACATCAAAGTTGCTGGTGAACCCAGCAGGCCAGGCAGCATCTCTAGGAACATTTGACGTTTCAGGCCGAGACCCTTCGTCAGGACTAACTGAAGGAAGAGCCAGTAAGAGATTTGAAAGTGGGGGGGGGGAGGGGGACATCCAAAATGATAGGAGAAGACAAGAGGGAGAAGGATGGAGCCAAGAGCTGGGCAGGTGACTGGCAAAAAACTATTCTGCATACATTTTACAAACTCCAAACCATCTAGCCCTTTTACAGTATGGGCTTCCCAGTTTATGTGTGGAAAATTAAAATCTCCCACAATCACAACCTTGTGCTTAACTACAATTATCTGCCATCTCCTTACAAATTTGCTCCTCCAATTCTCGCTCCCCATTTGGTGGTCTATAATACAGGTCCTGAGGCATCAAATGCTCCTCATATGATAAGCCTTTCAATCCTGGAATAATTTTTGTGAACCTCTTCTGAACTTTTTCCAATGTCAGCACATCCTTTCTTAGATAAGGGGCCTAAAACTGCTCTCAATACTCTAAGGGAGGCCTTACCAGTGGCTGATAAGGCCTCAGCATTACATCCTTGTTTTTATAGTCTAGTCCTCTTGAAATGAATGTTAACACATTGTGTTTGCAATAGAAAGAGTAAGCAGTAAAATAAGAACCTCATTTCTTAAAGATTTACCACATATCCCATCACATGTTCCCTGTGTAAAATACAGGACTGAATCAGAACTGTTGAAGCAACATTGCCATGCCTACAATATATTTACAGCAACAAACAATCTGCTGGAAGAATTCAAGCAGTAACTGTAGGAGGAAAGAAATTGTCAACATTTAAGGTTGAAAGCCTTAATTCAACCCAAAACTTTGACAGTTCCCTTCCTCCCACAGACGCTGTTCGACCTGCAGATTGCTTGTTGCTTCAGAGTCAAACATCTGCAGTCTCCCGTGCCTGCTTTACAATCAACCTGTTGGCTTCTGTGCTCGCTGTAGGTGGAACAGTTTAGTGTACACTGAAACATCAACCAGTAGATCATAATTCACCACTATCATGTTCAGTGGTTGAAGCAACTGCTAGTTCAGTAAAATTCTCAGCAGCTTTAAAATGGAGATCAGAGTTTTCATACTATCTTGTTCCTTCTGCTTTTCTTGCTTGGAACATAATAGAGTTAAAACACATGTCTCATGTGGAGTTGCTGGAATCTGGAGGAACAAACAGCAATCTGCAGCACAATGTTGTGAAGATCTAGCTTCGTCTAAATGCCTCAGCTGCCCACCAGTTAACTGCAGCCATCCATCTCAGAATCAGAATTTGGTTTATTATCACTGACGTATGAGCACGTGGCCAAGTAGTTAAGGCATTGGACTAATGATCTGAAGGTCGTGAATTTGAGCCCCAGCCGAGGCAACGTGTTGTGTCCTTGAGCAAGGCACTTAATCGCACATTGCTCTGCGACGACCGTGGTGCCAAGCTGTATGGATCCTAATGCCCTTCCTTTTGGACAACATTGGTGTCGTGGAGAGGGGAGACTTGCAGCATGGGCAACTGCTGGTCTTCCATACAAGCTTGCCCAGGCCTGCGCCCTGGAGAGTGAAGACTTTCCAGGCGCAGATCCATGGTCTCGCAAGACTAACAGATGCCTTTATATGCCATGAAATTATTTGTTTTGCAGCAGCAGTACAGTCCAATACATAAAATTACTATAAATTATAAGAATATGTTAAAAAATAAGTATTGCAAAAATCGTGAGATAATGTTCATTGGTTCACTGTCCATTTAGAAATCTGATGGTGGAGGGTCGGAAGCTATTCTTAAACGGTCAGGTGTGTCTCTTTGGGCTCCTGTACCTCCCCTCTGATGGCAGTTATGAGAAAGGGTTTGTCCAGGTGCTGAGAGTCCTTAGTGATGGATGCTGCCATTTTGAGGCATTGCCTTTTGAAGATGTCCTCGATGCTGGGGAGGCTAGTGCCCATGATGGACCTGGCTGAGTTTACAGCTTTCTGCAGTTTTTCTGATCCTGTGCAGTGGAGTCTCCATACAAGATGTTGGAGTAACTGTCAAAATGCTCTCCACAGTACAATTGTAGCAATTTTCTAGAGTCTTTTGTGATATACTGAATCTGCTTAAACTCTAATGAATTTTAGCCGTAGGTGTCAGCAAGGAGATGTTATTTCCAATCCTCATCAGTCTCCCAGTGAAGAAATCAAGGATCCATTTGCAAGGGAGGTACCTCGAGCTCAGGTTTTGAAACTTGTTGATTAATAGAAGGGGATGTTGGTGTTGACACTGAGCTTGAGCAGTCTTGGGTATTGCTGTTGTCCAGTGGTCCAAAGCTGACTGGCTTTGTAGTACCACTGACCTAGGTATTTTGAGGCTCTGGACTTAAGCTCGGCAAGGCTAATGAAAGCTTAATGAAGGTGACCTACGAGCCCAGGTAGCTGCAGGTGCTACCAAGCCAATTTACGATGGGAGTGAGGTTTACGGTAGCAGAGGGTCAGTTTCTAAGATGGTTTTCATTGAGTGTGGGATGTTCCCCACATTTCCCGTCCATAAAATTCAGGACCTGAGCAACATACACGAGATGCTGAAGCAACTCATCAGGTTAGGCAGTATCTATGCAGAGAAATAGTCAAAATTTGGGGCCAAAACCCTTAATCAGAATTCTTTACGAATGAGATATAGTTTGTAGAATGCAAATTCTGCAGCCTACAATGTAACTGCTGGTTTCCCACATTACCACAATGACCTGATGAAGGGTCTTGGCCCGAACCATCGACTGGTTATTTCCCTCCATAGATGCTGCTTGACCTGTTGAATTCCTCCAGCATTTTGTGTGTGTTTTGCTGAAGATCTCCAACATCTGAAGAATCTCAAAATCAGGACTTCCTTTACACTATAGGTGCTACCCAATCCCAACCTTAACTTATGATTTACCCCATGATTGTATAATGGTGTTAATTTGCACATTAATGTACCGTATATGGACGCTTTATCAGGTCATGAGCATATTTCAAATCTGACACAGTTGAGGTCACCACCGCTTAACATTGGCTGGACCCTCTCCATTTAAGTCAGGGGTCACCAACATTTTTAAGGCATGAAGCCTTATTGTTAACCATGGACCCATCTTGGGAACCCCTGATTTAAGTTGTGTTAGAGACAGACTTTCTGATCCAGCAGTTAATTGTGAAGCAAATTGAGATGTTCCCAGCATCTTCAGCTCTGCTTTCAGAGGTTCAACTTTCTCCATGTTCATTGTAGAGCTATTGAGGGGCTTCTCTGCAGTGTACTGCCAACCAGCAATTCAACCACTTGTAACACAACAAGGCAGCCCTGAGTATGGCCTCAGCCAGTGAAGTAAAATACTTTATATGCTAGTGTATTTTTCAAAAATAAAATGAAGCAAAATTGTCCCTAATTCTGGGCGAGAGGTGAACCCACAATTTAGTTTGAAATGAGCTGAAGGTCAGGAGTGCTGTACATAGTATTGTGTTGTCCTTGTACTTCAAAGTGCTGGTTGTTCATGTGACTTGTCCAATTACAGAAATCTTAGTCAACAGGCTAGAATTTCTGTAACTGTACTGAATCATTTCCTTAGAAATCTTCTTTTACAGATATTAATGGCTGTAAATGACCAGTGTGACATTCTTATAGCTGCCATCTCCTGGTCTGTTAGCCATACCCTAGGCTGTACCACAATGCAAGTAGTACTCTTAATACAAAAACGAAGTCATTCCTTGATGGGTGCAGAGTCTGAGGGACCTCCCTAAAGCAGCAGCCTGGATCTTGGGACTAGGAAGCTGAGGCTGAGTACGACATGGGTCTTGGCAGAATATGATGAGGTTGGCCCCTTCTAAAGAAAATGACCTTATTGAAATTGGCTGTTTTGTGAGTAAATACAGTGTTGTTGCAAATCTCATTGGATACAAATCTTGAGAATTACATGGTGTTTCTTTCAATCTGGGTACAAAACTGAAATCCCACTGAGATCTCAGTATCTAACTTCCCTACTGCCCTGGAAACCCAGAAATGTGCACAATGTCTGGTCTCCTGTTTCAGCTTCATTGCTCCCTTTGGTGAAGGGATTTTTAGCTGCTGTTTAATCAGCAGGGTGAGTAAGAGTTATTGATTCCTGTGGCTCTGTGTACATGATAGTGCTGTTGATGCGACTAATCTCGTTCCCTATGTTCCCTGATGCCATGCTCTACTCTTCCTGCTGCCTCTGATACAGCTTCTCTCTGTTACTCAGGCACTGAGGTAGACCATACTGAATTTCTGATATTTTTAGCAGCTGTGGCAGAGGTTATTTTTGCAGAGAGACTCTGAAGGAGGGTGGGGTTGCACAGTAATGGTGTTTTTTTTTCCCCTCATTGCCTTTGTACTTGGCAGCTCCTTTGTCGGAACTGGACACGCAGTGGGACAGATCGCACAACTAAACATCTAGGCAGACAGGAAGAGCAGTGGCTGGAGAAATCCCAATAACAGCAGGAGCCAGGATGCTTTATCCTTCTGAAATGCTATTTAACTTTGGGTGTGGAACTGAGAAATGGTGCATGGGAAAGAGCAGGGCTTCCTTGGGACTCTCTGTAACCTGTTCCCTGAAAACAGCAGCAACACACACAAAATGCTGGTGGAACTCAGCTGTCAGGCAACATCTATGGAAGTGAAAAGATGGTCAATGTTTCGGGCTGAGACCCTCCTTCAGGACTGAGGGGGAGCAGTGAGAGAGGGTTTCACTGAACTCCGTTGAAGAGAAGATTTAAAGTTTTTCAGAGTAGGCATTGCTCGAAGTGACTTCGCAGTGGAGCGGCAAATCTGAAACAGGAGAAAGTCTGCAAATGCTGGAAATCCAAAGCAACACACACAAGATGCTGGAGGAACTCAGCAAGTCAGGCAGCATCTATGGAAATGAATAAACAGTTGACTTTTCAGACTGAGGCCCATTTTCAGAACTGAGGTTGTGCATCTCTTTTAGAATTACATGAAGTAAATAGCATAAGCAGGCCATTCAGCCATTTGTAGCCCCCTCACGCTATTTAGTCTAAAACTAATGGAGTTCATTTCTCCCTCGTGTTCACCAAGCTCTCTGTTAAACATTGTGCTCAGTCTTTCTGAATTTATTCAGTTTTATTTTGTATCTCTGGCCCTTTGCTTTTCTCCTTTGTAGGAGCCTGGCTTGGTTGAGCCAGTCACCATTTTTCAGGAAGCCCACCAGCCAGCCAGTGGAAAGGGGCTCCAGTTTCAAGATTTTGGGGATGAACATCACTGAGGAGCTCTCTTTGGTCTATTGCACAACAGCTACCCGAAGTGCTTAAGGAGAGCTAATCGGCCCCAAAAATTGTTGGCCAACTTTTATCGATGTGCAGTAGAGAGCATACTGACAATAAGGACTGGCAGTGTGGTTCTCTATCTGTAGCAAGACAGATCACAAAGCGCTCAGCACATAACGATAGCTTAGCACATCTTTGGGACTCAACTCCTGGAGACAACCTACAACTCTTGATGCCTACAGCATGCCTGTAACATCATTAAAGACCCATCCCATCCCGGACACTGTTCAATCTCCTGCCATCTGGTAGGAGATACGGAAACATGTTAGCCAAGACAGTAAGAGTGAAAAACAGCTTCTTCCCGGGGGCTGTTGTACAGCTGAATAATGCTAGATTCTGGCTTGCCAATGGCCTTTGAGTGGTCTGGACTATCAAAGTCACTTGTTCCATGTAAAATATGGAAATTTTTAAATAATTAAGCCATACCACATGTATTGTAAATACTGCTATCTGTTTTGCATGGAGCGGAGTAGCACCACAATCTCAATGTCTTGAGCAATGATAATGACGTTCTATTCTATTTACATCCTGCAAACCCTGTACGTTTCACACCCCCTTGCAATACTCTTCAACCTGAACTGATACAAGGAGGTCAGCCCTGCTCATGTCTGCACAGATCTCTGAGCACCTGTTGTCACGTCAGCTTTTGAAAATAAATTCTTGTCATCATCCAATTTCTGTTTCCTTTTCCTCCTGTTCCACTTGCTCAGCGTACCTCAACTTTGATTGTGTTGGGTGTGCTATTTTTGAACTCTTTTCCTGAGCTTCATGTTAAAGATAAAACCAGTTTGTAATCTGGCTGTTCCATTCCACTCCATTGTCTTGGATGTCTACAGTTTCTCAAACTTGGATAATTTGCGCTGCTGACTCCTTTTAGCTACCAGATATCTTCTGTTCATCTCATATACTGTGCTGTCCCTATACAACATCACAGTCTCACCTTTAAACTCAATACATGCTGCTCCTTTTTTGCCTTTCCCAAACTGATTCTTGAATTTAAAAAGGGCGGTGGATAGTTGAAATAAATTAGAAAGAAGTTGCAGCAAAAAACACAGGAATTACTGCAGAGAAGGTCAATCTAGACTTTTGTACAAGCCTTCCTTTTACCTTTTGGTTGTCATCATTTCTTTGCTGCCCCTCTGTCCCTGCCTTCACTTCTCATTTAATATTGGTGATGGGGGAAGGTCATTCATGTGCTTGAGTTTGCTATGCCACTGGCTGTGGTCGTTTGTGCATCAAAGTTATTGGTTCCATGCTTCTTTATGCCTTTCTGTCAATAGTCCATGCTCTCAGTCTGGATTTCCCTTAGCATCCGCAACCTTCCGGAGAGAGCATTCAGATTGCTCCTTAGCCTGCAGAAAGTGCGTCTTAGTTTCTCTCTGGAATAGGATGGGTGCATCTTCAGATTCTGTCACCAGGAGCACAGTTTCCATTCATCCACCCCACTGAGCATCCTGACAGATCCTAAATTTGCCATATTTTCCCCATTTACAAATTGTAACCCAATCCAGACTTAGTTTTAGCACTGACCTGTACAACTGAAGCATAACTTTGTACTTCTATAAGTTCCCTTTTTTTTGTACCTTTTCTACTAGTTTTAGAGCAGCGGTCCCCAACCACCGGGCCGCAAAGCATGTGCTACTGGGCCGCGAGGACACGATATCATTTGGCGATATGAGTCAGCTGCACCTTTCCTCATTCCCTGTCACGCACTGTTGAGCCTGAATGCACGCGAGGTCATTACCCGCGCGTTATCTGTGTCAGCGCGGGAAGGAGATCAACTCCTCGAGCTTGCAAATGATGGCGGGCTGAAAAGTATGTTTGACATAACATCTCTGCCGGCATTCTGGATCAAAGTCAAGGCTAAATATCGTAAGATAGCCACGAAAGCACTGAAAACGTTGCTTCCATTTCCAAGATATCTCTGTAATGAATGCAATGAAAACTAAATTGCGGAATAGACTGGACATAAGGAACCCCCTTCGAGTATCACTGTCTCCCATCACCCCTCGATGGCACCGTCTTGTTGCAGGGAAACAAGCCCAGGGCTCCCACTGATTCAGCGATGTTGGTGTGTTACAATGATTTTATATGTTCATACGGGGAAAATATGTGCTGTGTGTTTAATATCCAAACGTTACTTAAAATGTTATGATGCTACTGACTTATAAGTGACTTATATAACCATTACAGCACGGAAACAGGCCATCTCGGCCCTTCTAGTCCGTGCCGAACGCTACTCTCACCTTGTCCCACCAACCTGCACTCAGCCCATAACACTCCATTCCTTTCTGTCCATATACCTATCTAATTTTTCTTTAAATGATAATATTGAACTTGCCTCAACCACGTCTACTGGCAGTTCGTTCAACACTTACTGCAAGCTCCCCTGATAATTGACTTATCACTATATTCATGCGAGGAAAATATGCGCTGTGTGTTTAATATTAAATTCATTAGATAAACCCTTTTAGAAACGAAATTGAGTGTATTAGCCACTTATCACCTATATTCCAGTCATGATTAACACACCCCCTCCCCCCCGAACAGAATCGCCAAAAATAGTATGTAGAAAAAATCAGCACGTACACGCTCGCGCAAGTCACGCATGCGCACTGGTGCCCGCACAAGGCTTCATGGTCATTGTAGTCTTTCTCTGGGTAAACACAATGTATTTGTCTGCTACTCTTGTCCGTTGGCAACCCTACCACCATCCGACCCCCCCCCTCGGGCCGGCCGGTCCGCAAGAATGTCTTCAATAATAAACCAGTCTGCATTGCAAAAAAGGTTGGGACCCCAGTTTTAGAGAGCTGGATCATTTCAAAAGCCAATACTGAGGGATCAACATTTTTAAAAAAAAAATGTTAGAGGCTCTTATCTGGTCAAACAGCACCGGTAGAAGGATAGATAGTCCGTGAACATTTTGGGTTGAAGATTGGTAACTTTGAAGGTAGATTTTCACTTTAGGATTATTGTTTTATTAAGTTCTCATTGTATGCATTGCACTTAAAAAGGATCATTAAATCAAATGCATGGTGCTCTACACATGGGACCTTCAGGTGGAATAACTTTTGTGTTTTAGAACTACTTATCTTCGGTAGTTGCTGTAGCTTGGGGTTTTGTGCTGTCCGGTTGAACACTACCAGAGCGGGTATAACCCATGTCTGATGTAGAGTAAGCCTTACTCATCAAGTGATTCAAGGGTAGAATGTATTGTGTTGTAGGCATATCACTGCTTCGATTATCACCAAATAATTCCAAGGAAGTTACAGTCTGGGTTACCACCCATAAACAAGATTCCCTCTACTCATTTGAGCAATCCAAAATGTGTATTGCACAAGTTAAATACAGTATTAACTGAAGTCTGGCCTCGAATACAATTGCACCATGCCCCCCTACCACTGTCCTGTTGGCAATAGATGTGAGAGAAGGTGTCATGCTGACCCAGATTCACTACTTAATGATCCTGCGGCTAACGGAATCTGCATAGTTAGGCAGGCCTGACTGTTCAGAGCGATGATGTTTTAGCATGTGTGACAGGACAGTGATGAATGAGATGAGCCACTGATCTTGTCGTCGCTTGGTGACAGCATTAATCATTGCGGTAAGGACTGAAACCACTGACAGGGTAAACCCTGGTGCTAGCAATCCCTCCCCCACACTGTCCCACAATATCATCCAGCGGACTTCTTCAGACAGTGTCCAAATCTTTGCCTCCAGTTACTCGGATCCTAGGGCAGACACATCCATGCACCGACATTACAGCATGGAAATGTCTCTTTGGCCCATCTAGGCTGGTTGTGTTAATGCTCCACCTGACTCTTTTCATTAGCATTTGGAAGAGATACAAAAGTCTGAAGACCCACACTGAAAGTTTTGGGGGCAGTTTCAGCCCCACTGCCATCAGATTTCTGAATGGTCCATGAACACTGCTTTATTATTCTTCTTTTGCATTGCTTACATATGTTTTGTAACTTTTAGTAATTTTTTTGTCTTGCACCGTTCAGCTGCTGCAATTGAGTTTCACAACGTACTGTATGTCAGTGAATAATAGACCTGATTCTGATCCTTCCTTTTCAAGCATTAGAATGCAGAGAGAATGCTTTCACAATATCTCTGTGGTTGTGTACTTCACTTGACTCAGCTCTGAGTCTTAGGCCCACCATTTAAATATATTTATCTATTTCCTCAGCTCTGCAATACAGTAGTGAGGGCCTAATCTCCCATTCCCTGAAAGTGGGAGGAATTGACTGCTGACGGGAACATCCCACACTATCTGTTTGAATACTGGCAATGTTCCGGTATAGTACAGCCATCAGTCCTTGAAACTGGTTCTGCCATTCTGTTAAATCACAGCAGGGTATGACAGCTCTGCTCTTCTTATCAAATGTGATTTATTTCGACTTGGTGAAGAAGTTTGGGTAGTACGTACAAAAATGGTGGGCTCGCTGACAGAAAAGAAGAAAGCTCCTGATTTCAGGCTAACGTGGGTGGTCGTCCAAATTCAGTTCCTTCTTGCAGTGCCCTGTCCAATTAGCCCTAAGGAAACACATTCCAACTCCTCCTTACAATGCCTACAAAAATAATTCACTCCCCACACCCAACCCGGAAGTTTTCATGTTTTATTGTTTTACAACATTGAATCATAGTGGATTTAATTTGGCTTTTTTGACATTGATCAACAGAAAAAGACTCTGTCGTGTCAAAGTGAAAGTAGATCTTTACGAAGTGATCTCAATTAATTACAAATATAAATCACAAAATAATTGATTGCATTAGTGTTCACCCCCTTCAAATCAGATGCATGTTTAGCAGCAATTATAGCCTTGAGTCTGTGTGGATAGGTCTCTATCAGCTTTCCACATCTGGACATAGAAAACCTACAGCACAATACAGGCTCTTCAGCCCACAAAGTTGTGCGGAACATGTCTCTACCTTAGAAATTACTAGGCTTACCAATAACCCTGTATTTTTCTAAGCTCCATGTACTTATCTAAAAGTCTCTTAAAAGATCCTATCATATCTGCCTCCGCTGCCATTGCCAGCAGCCCATTCCACACACTCACCACTCTCTAAGTAAAAAACTTACCCCTGTCATCTCCTCTGTACCTACTCCCCGGCACCTTAAACCTGTGTCCTCTTGTGGCAACCATTTCAGCCCTGGGAAAAAGCCTCTGACTATCCACACGGTCAATACCTCTCATCATCTTCGACACCTCTATTAGGTCACCTCTCATCCTCCGTCGCTCCAAGGAGAAAAGGCCGAGGTCACTCAACCTATTTTCATAAGGCATGCTCCTCAATCCAGGCAACATCCTTGTAAATCTCCTCTGCACCCTTTCTCTGGTTTCCATATCCTTCCTGTAGTGAGGTGTCCAGAACTGAGCATAGTACTCAAAGTGGGGTCCGACCTGGGTCCTATATAGCTGCAACATTACCTCGCGGCTCCTAAATTCAATTCCACAATTGATGAAGGTCAATACACCATATGCCTTCTTAACCACAGAGTCAACCTGCGCAGCTGCTTTGAGCGTCCTATGGACTCGGACCCCAAGATCCCTCTGATCCACCACACTGCCAAGAGTCTTACTATTAATACTATATTCTGCCATCATATTTGACCTATCAAAATGAATCACTTCACGCCTATCTGGGTTGAACTCCATCTGCCACTTCCCAGCCCAGGTTTGCATCCTATCAATGTCCTGCTGTAACCTCTGACGGCTCTCCACACGATCCACAACACCTCCAACCATTGTGTCATCAGCAAACTAACTAACCCATCCCTCCACTTCCTCATCCAGGTCATTTATAAAAATCACGAAGAATAAGGGTCCCAGAACAGAACCCTGAGGCACTCCACTGGTCACCGACCTCCATGCAGAATGTGACCCATCTACAACCATTGCAATTTTTCCCTGTTCTTCTTTACAAAACTGCTCAAGCTCTGTCAGATGGCATGATGGGAATTGAGTGAACAGCCCTTTTCAAGTCCACACAAATTCTCAGTTGGATCGAGACTTGGCCACTCCAGGACATTAACTTTGTTGTTTTTAAGCCAATCCTGTGTCACTTTGGCTTTATGCTTGGGGTCATTGTCTTGCTGAAAAACAAATCTCCCAAGGTGCAGTTCTCTTGCAGACTGCATCAGGTTTTCCTCCAGGATATCCCTGTATTTTGCTGCATTGATTTTACCTTCTACCTTCACAAGCCTTCCAGGGCCTGCTGTAGTGAAGCATCCCCACAGCATGATGCAGACACCACCATGCTTCACGGTAAGGATGATGTGTGGTGCTTGGCTTACGCCAAACATAGCATTTAGTCTGATGGCCGAAAAGCTCAATTTTTATTTCATCGGTCCATAGAACCTTCATCCAGCTGTCTTCAGAGTTTCCCACATGCCTTCTGGCAAACTCCAGCTGAGACTTCATGTGAGTTTTTTTTCAACAGTGGCTTTCCTTTTGCTATTCTCCCATAAAGCTGTGACTGGTGAAGCACCTGGGTAAAAGCTATTGTATGCGCAGTCTCTCCCATCTCAGCCACTGAGCTTGCAACTCCTCCAGAGTTGTCATAGGACTCTTGATGTCTAGGTCTCCCTCCTTAACCCCTTCTTACACAAACACTCAGTTTTTGAGGACGGCCTGCTCCAGGCAGATTTACAGCTGTGCCATATTCTTTCCATTTCTTGATGATTGACTTAACTGTGCTCCAAGGAACATTCAGTGACTTGGAAATTTCCTTGTATCCATTTCCCAATTTGTGCTTTTCAATAACCTTTTTGTGGAGTTGCTTGGAGTGTTCTTTTGTCTTCATGGTGTAGTTTTTGTCAAGATACTGACTCACCAGCAGTTGGACTTTCCAGACACTGGTGTACTTTTACTACAATCAATTGAAATAGCTTGTCTGCACGCACATCTCCAAAAACAGATCTCCATTTAACTAATTATGTGACATTTGGTGTGTCATATTAAAGGGGGGGGGTGAATACATACAGATGCAATCAATTACATTAATCAATTAACCTACGAACTAACTGGACTGAAGGAGGAAACTGGAGCGCCTGGAGAAAACCCTCACGGTCATGGAGAGAACATGTAAACTCCTTACAGACACACCTGATTGAACTCTGAACTTTGCCTTGAGTTGTAATAAGGTCATGCTATCCATAGCACCCCGTTGTCTAGAACTATCACCTCTTCTGTCAGTTATTCCCCCATCTTCTGCATACCTTTTAATTTTCATCATCCTGTTTCATTTTGTATGTGTAAATCAATTTCTTTTGAGAAAACAAAGTTCTCCCATGTAATTCCTGGTTTTCCACCCTTTGTGATTTCACTATGGAATGGACCTGACTCATTGCCTTTTATATTCATTTGTCAGTTCCTCACTAGAGGGAATAGTTTCTTAGATCTTCGTAAACAGATCCTTTCAGCAGTATAAAAGCCTCTGTCACAGACTACCCCTCCACCTGTGGTTGAAACTTAAATTTAACCGATTGCTTGTTGAGTTTATGCAGCCCTTCCACAGTCTGATCCTTAATTTGCTGGGTTATAACATTGTACAATAAGTATTCCCCCAAGAGGCTGTAAGTGGTACAGGATCAGTTACTGGGCTAGTAATCCAGAGATTTGGTAGAATACACTTGAGGCCAAGAGTTCAATTCCAATCATGACACTTTGAGAATTTACAATTATATGAAAATTAAGAACTTTGGATGGCAGTAAAAAGATCTATAATTGGCAGTTTTCTTGCTAGTGGGATCTTGCCCTGTACAAACTATTGTGTTTGCCTCTAATGGCACTTGAAAAGTAAAATATAGGCTGCAAAACCGCAAACTTCCAGGGTCATGTGGTATTTTAAGTTGGAGGCAGAAAGATAGGCAGAGGATGAAAGATGATGGTGTGTAGATAGGAATTGAGAAGTGAGACTGACTATGAATTTATTGAATGGAGAAACATGATTGGGGAGCCAAGTGGCCCAGTTCTGTTCCAAGTTCATTATGTTTATCTCCCAGGAAGACATCATCTAAAACAATACCACGAAGAAAAGTGAAGTGGAATACCTTGAAACCTTTGATGGAATTTGCAAAGGATCATCTTACGAATGCATTGAATGTTGCATTTTAAAATAAATTCTGTATTTTCCTGCAGCCCAGCCTTGAGATTTCAATGACGGAGTGCAGCTGGCACTCCGTTGTTGCAAGTTTATTGGAGGAGCAAAGCAGTTTTGTTACATGGCTGACCCTGACACTTGTGTGAGTGGTTTGGAAGGGGATCATTTGGTCCTTCTGAGCCAAAGGAGACTCTTTATCAGTGCTTTCTTATTGGCCTTCCCTTCCAAATGGAGCCATTAGTCACTAAACCACTGTGAACTGTGAAAGCTGTCACCGGCATGATGCTGTGGTTTTGAAAGACTCATACTGGCATAGTTGTGCAGCTCATAATGCAACTGCCTGATGGCTCCAGTGTCCTGGGTTTGAGCCCAGTCTCTGGCGCTGTGTGTGGAGTCTGCACATTCTCTGTGACCATTTTGGTTTTCCTGGATGCTCCGGTTTCCCACCTGCATCCTAAAGAAGTCCTGGTTGGTAGGTTAATCAGCCAATGTAAGCTCTTCCTGGGAGACAGTTAAAGAGCATGGCAACAGACGCAAGATGTTGGAGGAACTCAGCACGTCAGCCAGCATCTATGGAAATGAATAAACAGTCAATGTTTCAGGCCGAGACCCTCCATCAGTACTGAGGGGGAAAGGGGAAGATTCCAGAATAAAAAGGTGGGGGAGGGGAAGGGGGCTAGCCAGGAGGTGATGGGCAAAGCCAGGTGGGTGGGAAAGGTAAAGTGCTGGAAAGATGGAATCTATTGGGAGAGGAGAGTGGACCAAAGGAGAAAGGGAAGGAGGTGGTGTCCCGGGGCAGGTGAGAAGAGGTAAGTGACTAGAGTGGGGAATAAAAGAGGAGGGGAGGGGGAGGAAGAAAAATTACTGGAAGGAGAAACTGATAATCAATCCATCAGGTTGGAGGCTACCAGGTAGAATATAAGGTATTGCTCTTCCACCTGCGGCAGGGGGGCTCATCACGGCAGAAGAAGAGGCCATGCAACGACATGTTGAAATGGGAATCAGAATAAAAATATTTGGCCACCGGGAAGTCCTGCTTGTGGCAGATGGTGCATAGGCAAGTTCTCGTTTCAGTAAACGAATTCCTTCTTCCCACCTCTTCCCCAATCTAACTCTTTACCTCTTCTCACCTGCCTATTACCTCCCCTGGATCCCCTCCTTCTTCTCTTTCTCCTATGGTCCACTCTCCTCTCCTATCAGATTCCTTCTTCTCCTGCCCTTGACCTTCCCCCCCCCCCCCCCACCTGGCTTCACCTATCACCTCCTGGTTAGCCTCATTCCCCTCTCCCAAACTTGTTATTCTGGTGTCTTCCCCCTTCCTTCTCAGTCTTATTGAGGGGTCTCGGCCGAAAACGTCAGATGTTCATTTCCATAGATGCTGTCTAATCCGCTGCATTCTTCCAGCATTTTTGTGTGTGTTGCTTTGGATTTCCAACATCTGAAACATAGAACACATAGAAAACCTACTGCACAATACAGGCTCTTTGGCCCACAAAGTTGTGCGGAATATGTCCCTACCTTAGAAATTACTAGACTTACCCATAGCCCTCTATTTTTCTAAGCTCCATGTACCTATCCAAAAGTCTCTTAAGAGACCCTGTCGTGTCTGCCTCCACCAACAGCCCATTCCACGCACTCACCATCTCTGAATAAAAAACTTACCCCTGATATCTCCTCTGTACCTACTCCCCAGAACCTTAAACCTGTGTCCTCTCGTGGCAACCATTTCAGCCCTGGGAAAAAGCCTCTGACTATCCACACGATCAATGCCTCTCATCATCTTCTACACCTCCATCAGGTCACCTCTCATCCTCCATCACTCCAAAGAGAAAAGGCTGAGTTCACATAACCTATTCTCATAAGGCATGCTCCCCAATCCAGGCAACATCCTTGTAAATCTCCTCTGCCCCCTTCCTATGGTTTCCACATCCTTCCTATAGTGAGGCGACCAGAACTGAGCACAGTACTCCAAGTGGGGTCTGACCGGGTCCTATATAGCTGCAACATTACCTCTCGGCTCCTAAATTCAGTTCCACGATTGATGAAGGCCAATTCATTGGACACCTCCTTAACCACAGAGTCAACCTGCGCAGCTGCTTTGAGCGTCCTGTGGGCTCGGACCCCAAGATCCCTCTGATCCTCCACACTGCCAAGAGTCTTACCATTAATGCTCTATTCTGCCATCATATTTGACAAACTTCACACTTCAAAATGAACCAATTCACACTTATCTGGGTTGAACTCCATCTGCCACTTCTCAGCCCAGTTTTGCATCCTATCAATGTCCCGCTGTAACCTCTGACAGCCCTCCACACAATCCACAACACCTCCAACCTTTGTGTCATCAGCAAACTTACTAACCCATCCCTCCATTTCCTCATCCAGGACATTTATAAAAATTACGAAGAGTAGGGGTCCCAGAACAGATCCCTGAGGCACTCCACTGGTCACCGACCTCCGTGCAGAATATGACCCATCTACAACCAGTCTTTTTTTTCTGTGGGCAAGCCAGTTCTGGATCCACAAAGCAATGTCCCCTTCGATCCCATGCCTCCTTACTTTCTCAATAAGTCTTGCATGGGTACCTTATCAAATGCCTTGCTAAAATGCATTTACATTACATCTACTGCTCTTCCTTCATCAATGAGTTTAGTCACATCCTCAAAAAATTCAGTCAGGCTCGTAAGGCAAGACCTGGCTTGACAAAGCCTTGCTGACTATTCCTAATCATATTATACCTCGACAAATGTTCATAAATCCTGCCTCTCAGGATCTTCTCCATCAACTTACCAACCACTGAAGTAAGACTCACTGGTCTATAATTCCCTGGGCTATCTCTACTCCCTTTCTTGAATAAAGGAACAACATTCGCAACCCTCCAATCCTCCGGAACCTCTCCTGTCCCCATTGATGATGCAAAGGTCATCGCCAGACGCTCAGCAATCTCCTCCCTTGCCTCTCACAGTAGCCTGGGGTACATGTCATCCAATCCTGGCGACTTATCCAACTTGATGCTTTCCAAAAGCTCCAGCTCATCCTCTTTCTTGATATCTACATGCTCAAGCTTTTCAGTCTGCTGCAAGTCATCTCTACTATCACCAAGATCCTTTTCCATAGTGAATACTGAAGTAATGTATTCATTAAGTACCTCTGCTATTTCCTCTGCTTCCATACACACTTTCCCACTGTCACACTTGATAGGTCCTAATCTTTCACGTCTTATCCTCTTGCTCTTCACATACTTGTAGAATGTCTTGGGGGTTTTCTTTAATCCTGCTTGCCAAGGCCTTTTCATGGCCCCTTCTGGCTCTCCTAATTTCCTTCTTAAACTCCTTCCTGTTAGCTTTATAATCTTCTAGATCTTGAACATTACCTAGCTCTCTGAACCTTTTGTAAGCCTCATAATTCCCCTTACTCCAGTTAAACGCTTTTCTAACTTGTGTGTACCTATCTCTCTCCAATGCTATTGTAAAGGTGATAGGATTGTGATCACTGTCTCCCAAATGCTCTCGCACTGAGAGATCTGACACCTGACCAGGTTCATTTCCCAATACCACATCAAGTATAGCCTCTCCTCTTGTAGGCTTATCTACATATTGTGTCAAGAAACCTTCCTGAACACACCTAACAAACTCCATCCCATCTAAACCCCTTGCTCTATGGAGATTCCAATCGATATTTGGGAAATTAAAATCTCCCATCACAACAATTCTTATTATTACAACTTTACAGGAACAACAGGAATTCTGCAGATGCTGGAAATTCAAGCAACACACATAAAAGTTGCTGGTGAACACAGCAGGCAAGGCAGCATCTCTAGGAAGAGGTGCAGTCACCTCTTCCTAGAGATGCTGCCTGGCCTGCTGTGTTCACCAGCAACTTTTATGTGTGTAACTTTACAGGATCTGTTTCCCTATCTGCTCCTTGATATCCCTGTTACTGTTAGGCAGCCTATAAAAAACACCCAGTTAAGTTATTGACCCCTTCTTGTTCCTAATCACAGAGACTCCATAGACAATCCCTCCATGGCGTTCACATTTTCTGCAGCCGTGACACTATCTCTGATCAACAGTGCCACGCCCCCACCTCTTTTGCCTCCCTCCCTGTCCTTTCTGAAACATCTAAAACCTGGCACTTGAAGTAACCATTCCTGTCCCTGAGCCATCCAAGTCTCTGTAATGGCCACCACATCATATCTCCAAATGCTGATCCACGCTCTAAGCTCATCTGCTTTGTTCACAACACTCCTTGTGTTAAAATAGACACATCTCAAACCTTCGGTCTGAGCGCGTCCCTTCTCTATCAACTGCCTATCCTCCCTCTTGCACTGTCTCCTAGGTTTCTCAATTTGTGAGCCAGACACCTCTTCCCCTATCTCTTTAGTTTGGTTCCCACCTCCCCCCAGTAGCCTTCGCAAACCTCTCCACCAGGATATTAGTCCCCTGGGATTCAAGTGCAACCTGTCCTTTTTGTATAGGTCACACCTGCCCCAAAAAGAGGTCCAGATGATCCAGAAATCTGAATCCCTGCTCCCTGCTCCAATCCCTCAGCCACGCATTTATCCTCCACCTCATCCTATTCCTATTCTCACTGTCGCGTGGCACAGGCAGTAATCCCGAGATTACTACCTTTGAGGACCTGCTTCTCAACTTTCTTTCTAACTCCCTTTAGTCTTTTTTCAGGACCTCTCCCTTTTCCTACCTATGTCATTGGTACCAATATGTCCCATGACCTTTGGCAGTTCTCCTTCCCACTGCAGGATATCTTGGATGTGATCTGAAACATCCCGGACCCTGGCACCTGGGAGGCAAACTACCATCTGGAGACGTTCCCCCTGTTTATGGAAGAATAGGCTGCAGAGAAATTAACTGGGGGATAGAATTGATGACATTGCTCTGGGGATTACCATAGAGTCAATGGGCCAAATAGCCTCCCTTTCTGCCACAGGAAATGTGTTTATTGATGCATACAACAAGTATTTGGTTTCATCAAGTACTTGGCGCAGGCTCACAGTTTTGTTAGTCCTCTTCCCCTGTACTTTTCCCATTACTGAAAGTATTTCCCATGTATTGAAACAATTTCCATCTAAAAGCATTCATTGACTGAGTCCATTTTACTGTGCTCTCTGCTGCCCCCTGTATGTTGATTTGCCACTCACCTTAAATTGGTGCACTTGGGTAGTGATTGTGTCTTTACTCAATGTGGCTGCCTGTAAACTTCTTACATACTCCACCTAAATCCTTCATGGTTTTAAACAAATCTTATCCCATTTCCTGTACTTGACCTCTGCTTCAGGTGGAATGATCTCAGCTTCTCCTGTTTCATCACACAATCTTTGTCCCTGAAATGATTCCAGTCAATTTCTTTTATTTAAATCCTTCCTGAAGCAGGGTGCCCGAAATAAGATGCAACACATAAACTGGCCCTAAATAGGTTTAGCACAGCTTCCTGGTTATTGTAATCTGTGCCTCTATTTATGTCTTGGGTCTCAATGCTGACCTGCATGTGACCTTCAGATTTATTTGTGCTACTGCTTCTTCTCTGGCAGAGCCTCTGGACCGAGGATGGCGCTTCTGTTCTGGTTGTGATGTGGCTAATGAGGCCAGTGCAGGGACTGCGGACTTTCCCACAGGAGGAGTCAAAGAGCTCGATCTGCAGTAGGCCCTGTGACCCACCAAATGTATGCTGACCACCAACCACCTATTCTTGCTAATAGATAGGTAGATACTCTATTGATCCCAAAGGAAGTTAGCGACACAGTAATATTACAAGTGCACAGATATACAAATATTAGAAGAGAAGTAAGAAAAAACAAAATATGAGTTCCCTCAAAAGTAAGATGTATGGTGCCTTTGTTCAAGATTTACAAGTCAAAAGATTTCAAGGTTTACAAGTTCAAACTGATAGGATGGTAGTGCAAGAATTACCATAATATTATACAGCAATGGGTGCACATTCACACCATCCAGCGATGGTAGTATTGCACAGGGTGTGGTAAACAGAGGTTAATTACAGCCTAACAGGAGAGGGTCATCACTTCCCCAGCCATAGGTTGACACACTATGGAACTGAATGGCCGAGAGTAAGAATAACCTCATATAGTGCTCTTTGGAGCAGTGTAGTTGTCTTAAGGCTGATTTATACTTGTACGTCAACTCGACGCCATAACCTACGCGTGTTGTGAGCATTTATACTTGTGCGTTGGTGTGTCTGTGTCACTGTGCAATTCGCGCACGTCGCGCATGTGCACACACCTGCCCATGCAAGGCTTCATGGTCATGGTAGTCTTTCTTGGGGTAAACAAGTTTAAAGCGAGTTTCTTTTTTCGTAAAAGCGAAATGTGTCCTCCATAATTTTGGAGCTCTGTAAAGCTTTATGGAAAGCATTGCAGCCAGAGTTCCTTCCCTACCCTTCAGTCGCCCAATGAGAAGCTATTGCAGCTAGGGGGAAATGCAATGCTACCAGGCAGACCAATCACAGTTGTTGCGGTCTGTGTTGCTGCGACGCATAGTTACATTTCGGGAGAGGTGCGCATCAGGCTATGGTGTAAGGATCCACATAGGCTTTGTGTAGGGTTTTGCAGCGACGCCGTACCTACAGTGTCGTGTTGATGCACAAGTATAAGTCAGCTTTTAATCTATTAGTAAAGGTGCTCTTCTTTTTAGCCAAGGTGGTCTGTAGAGGGTGTCCAGAATTGCCAGGATTTTCCAGTTCTACCACAGCCTCCAGTATGTCCAGTTTGACTGTTGGCATCACCTGGACTGATCCTATATTAATCATGTTTTCATATTCTTCCCCTCTTGCTCATTATCCTCCCTCAGGTTCTACCACTCATGTACTCACTAGGGGCAAGTTACAGCTGCCAATGAATCTGCTGACTCACACACCTTTGGGATGTGGGAGTTTACAGGAACATCCAGCGGAAGCACACACGGTCACAGGGAGATTGGTAAATTAGTTTATTATGTTCAGGTACCAAAGTACAGTGAAAGGCTGTTTTGGATGCCATCCACATAGATCATTGTTTCATATCAGTGCATTGAGGTAGTATGAAGGACACAATAACAGAATGCAGAGTATTGTGTAATAGAGAAAGTGCAGTGCAGCCAATGATGTGCAAGATTACAAGGTAGATTATGAGGTCAAGAATCTATTTTATTGTTCTGCAGAACCATTCGATAGTCTTATAGCAGTACACAGACCATGGAGGAGAAGTTGGTTTCAGTAGTTTGCTGAGCTGCATCCGCTGTTTCTTGGTGTCACAGGCAGAGCAGTTGCCATACCAAGCTTTGCTTTCTATGGTGCATTGATAAAAAATTGGGAAGGGTTGACAGGGACATGCCAAATTTCTTCACCCTCCTGAGGAAGTAGAAGCAGTGGAGAGTTTTCTGGTTCGTGGCATTTGTGTGCTTGGACCAGGACAGGCATTTTGATGAAGTTCAGATTGAAAGCTCTTGACCTCAGAACCATTGATGGAAACAGGAGCATTTGCACCAATCCCTGGTCGCCAAAGCCAATGATTGTGTGAGCTCAGCACAGGCATACCTGAGAGAGTCGGGAACAAACTTGGCTCTCTGTCACGGAGGCAACAGCTGTACTATCTGTGCCATTTTGCTTTCCAGAGAGATGGTTGAGTTACTTGAACCCCCGGGTATCTCTAAACCTATACCGTTTGATGTGAATTCTGAAATGTAACAGCCCACACTCTGACACTGGATGTCCAGGCAACTGTGTCTCTTTCATCAATCACTCTTTGCCCATTACTACGCTTGTAGCAACTCTCCCAACCTTTTACTCATTTTACATTGAATGCAGAAAATATGATTCTCGCTGCCTCAGTAAAGCAGCCCACATAACCAAGCTCCCACCCACCCTGGACATTCTCTTCTCTCTTTGCAGAAAATTCAAAAGCCCGAGAGCACGCACCAGCAGGCTCAAGAATAAGTTCCATCCTGCTGATATTAGACTCTTGAATGGATCTTTTGTACAATAAAGTGGATGCTTGACCTCACAATCTACACCGTTATGGTCATGTACTTTACTGTTTGCCAGCACTTCCTCTGTAGTTTTTATACTTTATTCTACATTGCAACTCTTTTAACTCAATGAACTGTGTAATGATTTGATCTGTATGAACAGTGTACAAGATAAGTTTTTCACTGTATCTTGGTACATGTGACAATAATAAAGTAAAATTGTCACCTGGAGAAGGCTCCTATTTGGGGAGATGATGCATTCATCAACTGGACAGTAGCTGATCATGCAGCAAGGAAAGGATTGCTCATGGGTCATGTGGTAAAGGTTAAGTCATGAGTTGTGTTGTGTCTCAGTGTCACCACACTTGTTGTGTTAACTTTGGGAGCTTCCTGTACACTTTGTGTAATTTTGAATGAGCTGTCAGCAAACGCTAACATCCAGGGAGTAATGTAAGCTGTATGAATTGTTACTGATCCAGTGCGCCACCCCTCCCTCGCTATAAGGCTTCAAACGTGCAAACGCAGGTTCTTTCACTGTGACTGGGCAGAAGTCCAACACTGGGAACTTACAAATGCGACTTCAAAATAGGCCTGCTTTGATCCGCCCATGGTCCTTTCATATCTAAATATCATTGAGTGGCCATACATAAGCAATGATGTCATTGGCCTGATAGTCTATTGAAAGCTGAGAGACTGGAACCAGATAGGCCCTTTTCTACCCACTCATGGCCTAATGCGCATCTTAGTGCAATTAAGTTATTTCAAATGCAAAGTTCAGCTGGAATTCCCAAGCCTGATCCAGATTGTGTTTCACTTTAAATTATAGTTCCTTTGTTCTGAGAGATTTAGTTGACCTGTATTAACGTAAGGATGCATTGTCTGTGCCAGTCACTTGCATTATGTTAATCCTGTTGCTCAGAAGACTTTCCCAGTCCCTTAGCACCCTCTGTGTCTAGTGAGTATGTGCATACACATGGCACCACCAAATACAGTTCCTCTTCCGTTTTCAGTAACAGAAATGAACTGTTCACACTGACAATATAGTTTGCTGTTGAATTTATGCGTATCGCTGCTCCTTTTCTCACGGTACCTTTGCATGTAACCATACAAAGTGCAACACACCTGCCTTTACCTCCTTCCTTCCCAGCATCAATAGTCCCAAACTATCCTTCAAGGTGAGGCAACAATTTAGCTTGTACTTCACCTACCCCATGTTTACCGTATGATTTCCTCTACGTCAGAGATGCCAAATGCAGATTGGATGTCTGCTCTGTGGAGCTCCTCTGTTACTCTGCCCGTGCCTCTGTCTCACTTCCACTTGAAACCCTCTGTCTATTGAGTCCTTGACACAATGCCAACAAAACTTGATCTAAGCTGTTGGAATAGCACCTCACCTTCCCACTTCATACATCACAGAAACTTGTAGTGGTATCCTGAGATCTATACTTAACACTATGCATGGCATGTGCAGGATTTGAACCTGTCTTTCAAACAGTGATATCTCTAAAAGATGTCCTGATCAGCACTTCTGCCACACCATTCACTGCAATTGGTGCCTCGATAAAAGCTCCCTCCTTCCCTACAAGCAGTAAAGGTGATAGATTTTAACAACTGGTCAACTCTAATACTCCTTTGACCCTTTCTAACCTTTCACTACTTAGTAGTGCATATGAGTCCATTCGGCCCTCTGGATTCATCCTAGGTGAGCAATCCCATCAGACTGGCTCCCCAACTCTGTACTTCCCTGCATCTTGTTCCCATGATCATAAGCTCTCCTTTGTTTTTTTTGCTGCTGACTGACATTAGAGCCAGCTAACCTAATGCACATTGAAGGGAAGCCAACCAGTCACAGGGAAAGCATGCAAATTCCACTTGGTGAGGATTTCTGGAGCAGTGAGATCTGATAATCTACTCTCTCCTTCCCCATCACTCACCTTGTTTCAATCTTCCTCCTGTTCTCTGATGATTCTGCTTCATTTGAAAGCTTTAATGGGCCATCTTCTGTGTAAACCGAATCTGCAATTCCTGGGCCTATATTTATCTGCTCTCTTGCCCACTTAATATTGCAAAATATTTCAAGGTTCCTCTTCCCATAATTTTGACCTGTTGTTTAGAGTGGAGTTCTGTCCATGACTTATAGGATAAGAGACACAAAGCATGCTCTTACGTCAGAGGCATCATACACTGCTTTAGATGATGTGTGCTCAACTCTCTCTTTGCTGAGTTATTTAGTGGATATCAGTTTGCTGGGTATTACTCCTTGTACAAAGAAAGAGCAGCTCATCCATCTGGGTTAAGTGGATCAGTACCCTGTCCGGTCTAGCCCCATGATGGACCCTAGTGTCCCTGGTTAGGGATGGGATGAATCCTGATGAATCCTTTTCCCAGCCTTGTGCAAGAAGTCTTGGACCAAATTGCATGGCTTTAATATCCCTGTGGTTTTTCTCTTCATACCTTCCTCCTATAATGGATTCAGATTGTTTTTCAGACTAACCAGTCATAGTGTGAATACTGTCTACACAGCAGTATCCCCACCTTAATTTTAGGAGCTTGAGTGTTTAATCTCAGAAAGCAGAAGAGCGTGGACATCCATTTTGCTGGATTGAATAATTAATTCTAGAAGGTAGGGTTTTCTTGGTGATGCAGATGGAGCTGTCATTGGCTAAAGGCAACCTCCAACAGGATTGTACAGTTCAATTTTTTAATTCAAATTCACTTGGCTTACTCCAGAGTACTTTCTGCATGTCTTAATGATTTCTCCATTGTAACTTCAGTTTTAGACTTGTTATAATTTTGACGTCAAGGTGGGTGTTTGCCTTTAGGAAGCTCAAGACTCCTTGAGCTGGTGCCTTTAATCAGCGGTCCCCAACCACTGGGCCGCGGACCGGTACCGGGCCGCAGAGCATGCGCTACCGGGCCGTGAGGAAGCGATATGATTTGGTCAGCTGCACCTTTCCTCATTCCCTGTCACGGCCACTGATCAGCCATTACGCATGCGAGGTCATGACCCGCGCGTCATCCATATCAGGGCGGGAAGGCGATCAACTCCTCGAGCTTGCAAGTGACGACGGGCTGAAAAGTATGTTTGACATAATATCTCTGTCGGCATTTTGGATCAAAGTCAAGGCTAAGTATCCTGAGATAGCTGTGAAAGCACTGAAAACGTTGCTTTCATTTCCAACGTTTTTCTGCAATGAATGCAACGAAAACTAAACTGCGGAATAGACTGGATATCAGGAACTCCCTTCGAGTATCGTTGTCTCCCATCACCCCTCGATAGGACTGTCTTGTTGCAGGGAAACAAGCCCAGGGCTCCCACTGATTCAGCAATATTGGTGTGTTGCAATGATTTTATATATTCATACAGGGAAAATATGTGCTGTGCATTTAATATCCAAATATTACTTAGAATGTTATGATGCTATTGACTTATAAGTGACTTATATAACCATATAACAGTTACAGCACGGAAACAGGCCATCTCGGCCCTTCTAGTCCGTGCCGAACGCTACTCTCACCTAGTCCGGCCGACCTGCACTCAGCTCATAACCCTCCATTCCTTTCCTGTCCATATACCTATCCAATTTTTCTTTAAATGATCATATCGAACCTGCTTCTGCCACTTTTAATGGAAGTTCGTTCAACACTTCAAGCTCCCCTGATAATTGACTTATCATTATATCCATGCAAGGAAAATATGCGCTGTGTGTTTAATATTAAATTCGTTAGATAAACCCTTTTAGAAACAAAATTGAGTGTATTACCCACTTATCACCTATATTCCAGTCATGATTAACACACCCCCTCCCCCCCGAACAGAATCGCCAAAAAGGATTTGCTGGGGGGGCGGGGGAGGGAATCGGCAGGTCACAACGCGCATGCGCATTGGTGCCCGCGCAAGGCTTCATGGTTATTGTAGTCTTTTGGGTAAACAACCATTTGACCGCTACTCTTGTTTGTTGGCAACCCTACCCCCTCCCCCCCCCGCCCCCCGCCCCCCGGGTCGGCCGGTCCGCAAGAATATTGTCAATATTAAACCGGTCCGCAGTGCAAAAAAGGTTGGGGACCCCTGCCTTTAATGACCTCACTAATGCCCCTCTTTGGCTGCCCTCTGCAGTGGAAACAATTGCTCCTGCATAAGGTCAGAAGTGGGGGCAGTCACTGAGCACAAAGTTGTTTGTTTGCTATTAAAGATTGTTAATTAAGCTAAACATTAGAGTACTGTTTACAGCAGCTTGGGTTGTTTTTCATGCTGATAGCTAAATTAGCTGCCTACTGTAAAATATCCCTGGTGTGTAGTTGGCTGGTTGGAGTATAGGCAGAATGTTAGTGGTCATCTGAGTGGAGGAAGGTTTAGGGGAAATGTTTAAGGCAGACTTTGTTTTACACAGAGTGCTCAGTGCTTGGAATGCACTGCTGGGGGTGGTGGTTGAGGCTGATACATTAGGAACATTTATAGTCATGTTTATTTTACAGTCTGGTCACTCGTCGGAGTGCTACTGGTACCATGTAATCCAGTACTACCTGTCGCGTGGACGGCGACTAAGCCGGCTTGCCTGGTGAGGAGGGTGGCTAGCCACACTGCAGGACGAAAAACAAGACCTGTCAAAGGGGAAATGAATCCTCTCGTAGGGTCAACAACCATCTAGCAAACACATGCTGTGAAGCGCGGAAAGGGCATCCCTTGTATCGAAGCTTGGTCTGGCCATTCATTGCAACAGAGCTTCCTCCAGCCGTCTTGGACCCCACCATGCCGCTGGATCTGGGAGGGGATGTCGAGAAGGTGGGTCTGGACCTGTGCAACCCCCTACTCACCTAAAAATCCATTCACACACACGCTGTTCCTTTCTAACTGACTGCAAGGAGCCATCATCATCCTATGGGATGGATAGCCAGAGAGAGAGAGGGGAACATTTAGATAGCTGTAAAGATGAAAGAAAAGTAGAGGTTAATGGGCTGTGTAGGAGGAAAGGGTTAGATTGAGTAGGTTTGGATTGCCACAACATCATGGACTGAAGGGCCTATATCGTGCTGTATGGTTCTATAATGAGTTGTAGGGAAATGACTGAAAGCAGGCATAGGCTCAATGGGCCAAATGGCCTCCTGACAAATCATATGGAGATACTGCAACCTCACAGCATCTGTCCAAGGCAGTGGCCACCACTAACACCTCAAGGGCATTTTACTTGCTGCTCGTTACATCACTGGCATTTAGGGCAGCAATGAAGGTCCTCTGTCACTGTCTGTCCTTGGCCACACCATCGCACACAGATATAGAAGGATTTTTTATTGCTATTTCCGTAACAATTTTGTTTGACCAGTCAGCGTTGTTAGCCCTGAGCAGAAACCCTAACACTGGAGGACCTTTGGACCACTCTTAACCTGGCTTCCACCCTTTCACCCGTTTGGCATGGATGACCCTACCAAGAGTCAAAGCACAAGGTCCTGATTCCAACCAACGTAACTCTGCAGGTCATTGAGGCATGCAAGCCTTCAAATCCTGCCTCTTAGCGGGCAAGGGCATTAATCGATGGCAATTACATCCTGGCCTTGAATGTGAATCCTGCTTCAGAGAAGAAGAATAAAATCAAACCTCTTGGCTGGTTGATTTCAATGCTGGTTGCAGAGTGTGTGTCTGCCATGTTTATATTGTACCATAGCAGCAATTACACTGTATGTGCATCTCTTGGGAGGTCCTGAGGTTACCAGAGGGAGCTTGTGTCATGTTGGTTCTCTTTCCTTGGCTGGGTAGTACAAAACAAAAGCTGCTGCGTGTGATACTGACTTTGTCAAAAGGGAGGGGCTCAGTTAAGAGGGGGTGGGCAAGGGAAGCAGATAATAGTTCTGTTTGCTTTGAGCAAACAATCATTATGCCGCCAGCACGTAACCTCATTTATAAAAAGAAGCTGCAAAAGCAACTCCTTCAGCTGCTCGTGGATGAGAGGAGGAGGCAGCTTTTGTGCTAGAACTACATCTGGTACAGCAGTCACCAACCACTCATGCCTGATTGGGAAATCTATACATGGCCATTAGTTGTTTTTGATTTCAAAATCAACAATGAATTGCGTTCTAAATGAAAAATCCAACAAAGCCTGTAGATGCTGGAAATCTAAAATAAAATCAGCAAGTGCTGGAATTGCTCAGTAGGTTAGGCCACACCCTTGGGAAAACAAACTGTTAAGGTTTCAGGTCAGAGACCCTTGAAAGAACTGAGAAAGAGACAAAAGAAGTTTGTTAAACTCGAGGGGGAATGTCATTGATAAGGATAAAACAGGGGTGACCATGGTGATAAACTGTAAACAGGGTTATCTCGTCATTGAATAAAGGGGAGCAGTGTAAGGTCTAGTGTAAGAACATGGACAAAGGAATGTAGGAGTTGCAAGTACAGAGCAGGAAGAGTTTTCTGGCTGGTCAGGATGGGCCTGGAGAGAGGAGGAAAAGTGGGGAAAGAAAAAGAAAAACAAAACAACCAAGCCAAGTCACTATCACTGGAGGGTGACTGTTACAGCTAGAAACCAGGCTATCTGAAATTGAAGAATTCACGTTGAATCCAGTAGGCAGAATCATGCTCAGACAGAAGCAGAGTTGCTGTTACTCGAGCTTGTGTTGGGCCTCATTGCAACAGTCCGAGTGGATGGAGAATGAGGGTGGTGTAGTAACTGTAGTAATTAGTGGAACTGTATTACAGTGCTAGGGACCCAGGTTTAATTTTGCTGCTGTTTTTACATTCTGTCCATGACCACATTCCAAAGACTTACGGGTTAGGAGGTTGATTGGTTATATGGACATAGTTGGACCAGAGCGGCTTGTTACCGTTGCTGTATCTCTAAACAAAACAAAATGATAGTCACCAGCCTGATTCTTGTGATGATAGGTTTGCTATATGAGGAGAGATCAAGCTTCCTGGGCTTGTGCTATCTGGAGTTTAGAAGAATAAGGATCTGTTCACAATATTTTCACAACTGGATAGAGTAGATGCAAAGTTGATGGTCTCCTTGGCTGGGGTGTCTAGACCTTGTCTGAGCGCTGGCCATTCAAGACAGTGCTGAAGTGAAATTCCCTCAGAAAGTAGTAAATCTTTGGCCTCCTCTCCACAAGAGGCTCACTTGCAGAGTTTGCAAAGATTGGACTTTTGGACATTAAAGGGAGATGGAGACAGTGCAAACTGAGGTTAAAGTCCAGCCATAACCCTTCTGAATGATGGAGAAGGCACAATGGTTTTCATTGCAAAGAAGGCACAGCAGCATCTCTGCTTTCATAGAAATTTGTGAAGATTGGATGTGTCATCTAAAACTTCGAAAAACTTCTATAGATGCATGGTGGAGAGTATTACATCATGGGCTGATATGGAAAAACCAATGCCCACGTACATTGGGATACAGTCCAGTCCATCAAAGGTAAAGCCCTCGCCACTATTGAGTACATCTGAATGAAACTTGCCAGAAAGCAGCATCTATCATCATGGACTCCCACCATGCTCTCCTCTCACTGCTGCCATTAGGAAGGAGGTACAGGAACCTCAGGTCCTACACCACCAGGTACAGGACCAGTTATTACCCCTCAACAATTAGGCTCCTAAACCAGAATGGGTAACTTCACTCACCCCAACATGAACTGATTCCACAACCTTTGAACTCATTTCACAAACTCTCTGCAGCTCATACTGTCAATATTTATTATGTAATTATTTATCTATTATATTTTTCTTTTTGTATTAACACAATTGCTTGTTTGTCCATCTTTGTGTGCAGTTTTCCCTCATTGATTCTGTTTGTAATTACTTTGAATGCCCACAGCAGAATGAATCTTGGGATAGTGTATGGTGTCATACATCGGTGGACTTTGCTAAAGAATTTATTTTGAACTTTGCCGCTGTTCTCCTATCCTTGGACAGGGTTTATCTTGCTAAAGTGTGTTCTTAAGCGTTACTGTTTGTTTGTTGAAGAAAGAGTGTGTGTGAATGTTTTCTCATTGTTCCCCAGGCCTGCAGTTCCTGTTTATTTTTCCGCTACCACAATGGTGCCTAACACAGGTAATTACTGGCAGATAGCAGTGTGCGAACACCCGGCAGTGTTTGAAGAAGCACGCCCTGAGCATGTCCAAAATTTGGTTGGCCATCACTTTCAAAAAGTCATAGGCAAACAGTATCTAACCATGTTCTCAATGGGGTGACGGTAGGTGTGAGGAGATAGACCAGATGATGTGATTGACAAAGGGGGGAATTACATAAAACTAATCAGAGACTTTTGCACACTATTTGAGTGTTTGATGATATGCTGAATGACTGTCCTTTTTACGTTAGATTCCAACTTTTTGATGACATCTAAAAGAGCAAGGAAGAACATATTTGCCTTTTACATGCCAGATGATCTGCTCCTTATCACACTGCCATTGTAAGACTTTGCGCAGTAAAGTGACAGATGCCCCATATTAGAACAGTGGCCATCCTTCCAAATGTTTCATTTTCTGTGGGATACCTTGACTTCATGATAGATGCTTCAGAAATGCAAATTATTTCTTCCAATATGTAGTAAAGGCTGTGACTACTCATTTGGGCACGTGGCCAAGTGGTTAAGGCATTGGACTAGCTACCTGAAGGTCATGAGTTTGAGCCCCAGCCAAGGGAACGTGTTGTGTCCTTGAGCAAGGCACTTAATCACACAGTGCTCTGCAACAACACTGGTGCCAAGCTGTATGGGTCCTAATGCCCTTCCCTTGGACAACATTGGTGTTGTGGAGAGGGAAGACTTGCAGCATGGGTAACTGCTGGTCTTCCGTACAACCTTGCCCAGGCCTGTGCCCTGGAGAGTGAAGTCTTTCCAGGTGCAGATTCATGGTCTCGCAAGACTAACGGATGCCTTTACTTACTTACTTTACTCATTTGGGATAAAACAGTGTTTATCTACAACCAGGGCTGGCAGTGCTGGTAAGGTGCAGTATGTAGGGAGTGGGACTGCGGTTTCTTGGACAGGGCGTAGCTGTTGGGATGTATTCCGTACTACCCTGTTATGGGAGTGTGTAACAGTTGTGGGGTGTCAGACACAAACACTTGTTCCTGGTACACCACACATAGCTGTAAGCAAGCACAACACAACCTTTCATTACTAATCTTCCCCATCCCCCAGTTCTTGTTCATTCTGTTTTTCCAGGTAACAAACAAAACTAAGACCACACTTCCATTCTGCGAAGCAGTCTCTCTTGTAATTTCCCTGCTGTTGTATCTGAACCTGCATGTTGTTATTAGTAACATTCACAAACTTGGCTTTCTTGAGTGGTACACTGAGTTGCAATTCTGTGTATCCTGTGGTGATTCAGATGAGACATCTGGCTATTCAGGCAAAAACTGCTAAGGGCTGACCACATTTGGCACTTTATCTTCAAAGCCAGCCTCAGAATAGAGGGATGTCCTTTTAGAATGGAGATTAGAGGGAATTTCTTTAGCCAGAGAGTGGTGAATTTGTGGAATTCGTTGCCACAGGTGGCCAAATCATTGGGTATATTGATAGATTCTTGATTAGTCAGAGCATGAAAGGTTACAGGAGAAGGCAGGAGATTGGAGCTGAGGGGGGAAAATCGATCAGCCACAATGAAATGGTAGAGTAGGTTTAATGGACCAAATGGCTCCAGTATCTTATGGTCTTATAAAGTCCACCAGCAGGATAAGTAACCTAAGGTGAATTTCTTCAGCCAGGTCAGTATCTCCAGTATTAGGGTGCAAATTACATCTGGCAATCCCTGATCTACCAGGCTCAACATCTGTATGCTCAAATATCAACCATATCATACTCAACTCCATGTACTTGTTTTTGGACCCACCTAGAAGAAATGTAAAGTACCCACCATCATCACAATGAGTAATCAGTGACCGAGGAGCATCAGGGGAGGAACAGAGTTTCTTTGGCAGCACACAGACGTAAGCTGAGCATGATGAATGGAAGGGAGACCCACCCTCCTGTCAAACTCCTGCCTACTTGTAGCAGGGTCTGCGGGCCTCGTGTTACTCTTATCTGTCACTTGGAACTGGAATAGAAACGAGTTGCCCTTGAATCCAAGGGACTGCATGGAGTGAAGATGAAACTCCACCCAGTGTCCTGGCCAACATTCATCACATTGCATTGCCCCTCTCTGGGACATTGTTGTGTGATTGACGCATTCCTTTACACTTTAACAATACCACGTATGTCGCAAGTGTTTCGGCATGGACTGAGGTTAGAAAGGTATTATACAAACGCATTTCTTTTAACTAAAGTAGAGATGCTGGGATCACCCATACAAGGCTTTCAGTAATACTGTGCCAAAAAAAAAGCCATTCAGCCCACCACATCCTTCTGGTTCAAGACGGCACTAGTGAAGCTTAGCGACTGCTTGCTGGTGGCAAACTAAATACTTCATTAATCACACTTTTTTTCTGAACGATCACTGCAATTAATAAACTATAATTTATTAATTAGAATGAGCTTTTGAACCACCTGTACGACCTGACATTTTTACAGTGGCAACTGAAGTCTTGAAGGTGCAGGACGGCTGCGGTGTGGTGTGTATGGGCTGAATCAGGGAGGTGGGGTCCTAGAGGGTGGGGAATGAGCCAAAGTTTGTCCATTCCTGGAGTGAACTTGGAGGCAATTTGATTTGGTAGAACCAAGGCAAGGCAAGCGGGGATGATGCACAGTTGAGGTGGCGGAGCTCAGACCTCGGCCTGAGAGCGAGAAAAGACCTGAAGTTTGATCGATCTATGCGCTGAGCTGGGTATAGGCTGAATTGAGATGCTGGAACACTGGCCTGAGAGCATATCAAAGCAGCAGGGTCCAGGTGCAAGAGCAGGGGCTGGACGATTTAAGCACCGGACCAGATTGAAAAGGACAGCATGTCTGGGCCGGAGGTGAGGCACGGGCCAGTTCAAATGGCTTCTCCGTGAGGTTTACTCATCTCTGCACCGAACTGTGGCCGTAGCCTGTAACTATCACAGTGTGAACTCACTTTTGTCAACTTCAGTTCTGAATGCTTTTTAATTACTTTTATTGTTTGCAAGGTTTTGTTTTTCCTTTTTTTCTCTCTGCACGTTGCATATTTGAAGGTCTTCTTTTGTTTTAACGGATTCTATTGGGTTTCTTTGTTTTGTGTCTGCCTGTAAGGAGATGTATCTCAAGATTGTACGTACTTTGATAATAAATGTACTTTGAATTTGACATCCATTCTAACCATCGATTCTATTCCATTGACCAAAACTCATGGTCAATGTTAGAGTGCACCAGTCATAGTCAATGGTCAATATTAGAGTGCACCAGTCATGGAAAAAAATAATCTAAGAATGTTCCTGGTTCACCTGATTGAACTTTGTCCTAGTTGCTTAATTTTGAACATTACTATAAGATTGCATTGTTATTGCTTCTGTTCCATGCTTGAGTCATGAGTTACTATAGCATAATTGTTTACTACTCGTCGCCAAGCCTTGGGGCCCATCGGCAGAGCACAAGGTTTTTTTTCAGAGATTTCATCGGCACCGAGAATGCCAGAGGAATCCAGCCTCACCTTTGGGGTTCCTGGGTGGGGTGTCAGACCTAGGCATCTGCCTCTCACATTCCTGAACTTCAGCCAACCCTCCAGACGGTTCTGACCGAGTCGGGCTACTCCCTTGAGCTGGAGGAATTGAACGGTTGTTTTGCATCAAGCGTGACTGAACCTGGATGAGGTCATTTCTAAAACTCTTCTGATGGCAGCCACAATGGCTGGGGTGCGGCTGCTGTGGTGAATAGGCCATAAAACCAGAAAGACACAAATAGCTCATTCTTTCACTGAGGAAAGGAGTATAGTTAAAGAAATAGGAGCTGCAAGGGTTGACGTTGCTGGGTGCACTACATGTGAGTTTTGTTTTCAGGTCGTGGGAATTGTAGCTCGAGGATCGGATAACTTTGGATCAATGTTCACCAAAGCATTCTATCACAAGGGCTAGTGTGGTGTTTCAGCACCAGTAACCCGAGTTCACTTCTGTCCTAGATGCTGTACGTGTGCAACTTGCATGTCCTCCCTATGTGGAATTTCCTCTAAACTCCCTTTACCTTCAGAGACTTTGTGATCAGCATCATGTCCCAGCAGACTTCAGGGTGGAGTAATCCGGGGGTTGGGGGGGGGGGTGCGATGGAAAGAGTGAGCAACTTCAAGTTACTGGGTGTCAGTATCTCTCAGGATGTGTCCTGGGCCCAGCATATTGATGCAATTACAAAGAAGGCACAACAGCGGCTATATGTCATTAGGAGTTTGGGGACAAATTTCTACAGGTGTATCGTGGAGAACATTTTAACTGGCTGCATCACCATCTGGTATGGGGGGGCGGGGGTGGGACACTACAACACAGGATGGAAATAGGCTACAGAGAGTTGTAAACTTAGTCAGCTCCATCATGTGCACCAGCCTCCATAGTATCCAGGACATCTTCAAGGAGCGGTGCCTCAAAAAGGTGGCGTCCATCACTAAGGAACCCATCACCCAGGATATTTCCTGTTCTCATTGCTACCATCAGGGAGGAGGTACAGGAGCCTGAAGGCACAGACTCAACAATTCAGGAACCGCTTCTTCCCCTCTGCCATCGGATTTCTGAATGAACGTTGAACCCTCGAACACCAACTTATATATTTTTTACTACTATTATGTATTGCATTGTTCTGCTGCCACAAAGAGAACGTATTTCACAACTTCTGCTGGTAATCTGATTCTGATCTTAACACCTGTTCAGAAACTAAGTTGTTTCAATGGATCTAAAAATTTATCTTGCACATGATAATTCATATGTTGTGAAACTTGTTAGCAGAATGACAGTGCAAGACATAAAAAATTTCTACAAGTCATAAAATAAACAGTGTAAAAGAATTACCCTGTGAGATAGTATTAATGGATTTCACTGTTCAGAGATCGGATGGCTGAGGAGAAGATTGTGTTCCTAAAACGGTGAGTGCTCCTATACCTTCTCTCCAGTGATAGAAATGAGAAATGAGCATATCCCAGATAGTGAGGGTTTTTAATGATGAACGCTGCTTTGTTAATGAAATTACAAATGTTCTGACAACCAGTGATCTCACTTTAAGATCATTATGTCATGTGCTCGTTATTTTTTGTTATTTATTTATACTTACATTTGCACAGTTTGTTGTCTTCTGTTGACCTTTCATTGTTTCTGTTACAGTTACTATTCTATAGATTTGCTGAGTATGCCTACAGGAAAATGAATCTCAGGGTTGTATATGGTGATACAAATGTACTTTGATAATAAAATTTACTTTGAACTTTACCTCTACAATCAATACATTACAATTTGGTCTTTGGCATCCTGTCTCGGCAATAGAGCAGTAGATAGGAAGAAACTGCTGCTCAGACTGACGTTTCAAACCTTTCTTTCCTGGAAGTGCAGGGTGCAGCTGGTAGAGCTGCTGCGGGTTCTTCCTGTGAATGGTCGCTTGGGGGTGCTTGGATTTTCTCCTACATTCCAACGATGTGCAGGTCAACACACACAAAATGCTGGAGGAACTCAGCACGCCAAGCAGCACCTATGGGGGGAAAAAAAAAGTACAGTTGATGTTTTGGACTGAGACCCTTCGGCAGGACTGGAGAAAAAAAGATGAGTAGATCTAAAAGGTGGGGGTTGGGGAGAGATAAGCACAATGAGAGATGGGGGAGGGATGTAGTAAAGAACTGGAAAGTTGATTAATGAAAGAGATACAGAAGTGGAGAAGGGTGAGTCTGAAAGGAGAAGACAGGCCATGGAAGAAAGAAAAGGGGGGAGGAGCACCAGAGGCAAGTGATGGGAGGGCAGGAGATAAAGGTGAGAGAGGGAAAAGGGGATGGGGAATGGTGAAGAAGAGAGGGTGGGGACCATTAGCAGAAGTTCAAGAAATCGATGTTCATGCCATCAGGTTGGAGGCTACTAGAGGGAATATAAGATGTTGTTCCTCCAACTTGAGTGTGGCCTCATCACGACAGTAGAGGAGGCCATGGACTGACATGTTGGAATGGGAAGTGGAATTAAAATGGGTGGCCACTGGGATATCCCGCTTCTTCTGGCAGGTGGAGGGTAGGTGCTTGGTGAAGTCTCTCAATCTACGTCGTGTCTCACTGATATACGGAAGGCAACACCAGGAGCACCACACACAGTATATGACTCCAACAGAAGTGTTGCCTGATCTGGAAGGACTGTTCGGGGCGAGTGAGGGAGGAGGTGTAAGGGCAGTTTCACTTGCAAGGATAAGTGCCCAGGAGGGAGATCAGTGGGGAGAGATGCAGATTTTCCCTTGACGTGTGGGACAGTAAGTTAATTTGTACAGTGAGTCACCCCCGATGGGTGGGTGGTAGAATCTTGGAGAGTCAATGGGAACATGGGTAGAACAGGTAACAGGCAAAATAGAGTGGAAACAGGATTGCTCTGTGAGATAGTACAGAGATAATGAACTGAATGGCTTCTTATCTGATTTGGAAATATAGAATTACAGCTGCTTAGCTTTTATCAGCTCTTTTTGTGTATCAGTTTACTTGATTCTTATCTTTTAACAATTGCTCTTGGAAAATCAACTCTCCTTGTGTAACCATACCCCTTGATTGAAGTCCAATGATCATACTGTGTCTGTCTGCCTTGTGGTATTCTCATCCTGTTTTCTTATCTAGCTGTCTCCTACCTTCTGTGAGTTCACTTTCCCTTGTGTGCGCTCCTCAGTCTATCGTCTAGTCTCTAAGTTCTGGGAAGATTTCAATAGAGTAAAATTACTGAAGGTGCTTGAAATCTGAAATTTAAAAAAAAGGAAACTGCTGTGGGTGCTCAGTAGGTCAACCAGCAGCTATGGGGAGAGAAATGTAGTGGTTTATTATAGCCATTCCTGGGATCATTCTCGTGATCCTCCCCTGGACCCCTCCAATAAGGAGCCCAAAACTACTCACAATACTCCAAAGTGGTCTGACCAATGCTTTATAAAGTGTCAGCATTAAATCCTTGCTTTTATGTTCTAGTCCTCTGAAAATGAATACTAGCATTGCATTTGCCTTCCTTACCACCAACTCAAACTGCAAGTTAACCTTCATAGAATCCTGCACAAGGACTCCTAAGTCCCTTTATTTTGCTGATTTCTGAATTTTCTTGCCATTTTCCATTTGGAAAATAGTCTTTGGCTTTATTCTTTATGCTAGGGTGCATGACCATGTACTTTCCTGCACTATATTCCATCTGCCACTTCTTTGTCCATTCTCCTAATCTGTCCAAGACTTTCTGCAAACACCCTGCTTCTTCAACACTACCTGCCCTCCACCTATCTTTGTATCTTTTGCAAGCTTGGCCACAAAGCCATCAATTCCAACCTCCAAATCATTGACATAAAAACTTGGAAAAAGTGGTTCCAACTCCGACTCTTCTGGAACACCACTAGTCACTGGCAGCCAATCAGAAAAGGCCACCAATCAGACCCACTCTCTGCCTCCTGCCAGTCAGCAATCTTCTATCTATGTTACACACATCAAAGTTGCTGGTGAACGCAGCAGGCCAGGCAGCAACTCTAGGAAGAGGTACAGTCGACGTTTCAGGCCGAGACCCTTCATCAGGACTAACTGAAGGAAGAGTTAGTAAGAGATTTGAGAGGGGGAGGGGGAGATTCAAAATGATAGGAGAAGACAGGAGGGGGAGGAATAGAGCCAAGAGCTGGACAGGTGATTGGCAAAGGGGATGTGAGAGGATCATGGGACAGGAGGTCTGGGGAGAAAGACAAGTGGGGGGGGACCCAGAGGATGGGCAAGGGTTATAGTCAGAGGGACAGAGGGAGAAAAAGGAGAGTGAGAGAAAGAATGTGTGTATAAGAATAAATAACCGATGGGGTACGAGGGGGAGGTGGGGCATTAGCGGAAGTTAGAGAAGTCGATGTTCATGCCATTAGGTTGGAGGCTACCCAGATAGAATATAAGGTGTTGTTCCTCCAACCTGAGTGTGGCTTCATCTTTACAGTAGAGGAGGCCGTGGATAGACATGTCAGAATGGGAATGAGATGTGGAATTAAAATGTGTGGGAGATCCTGCTTTCTCTGGCGGACAGAGCGTAGATGTTCAGCAAAGTGGTCTCCCAGTCTGCGTTGGGTCTCGCCAATATGTAGAAGGCCACATCGGGAGCACCTATGTTAGTATCTTTCCTGTAATACCTTGGGCTCTAATTTGTTAATTAGCAGACTGCCCTACCTTTGAGTTAAGGTCGAGGATTGTACAGGAAGGGGACAGGCCCTTCTACCCACAGGTTATTTGTCAGTCATCAACCACCCCTTTACACTATTCCTACAATAATCCCAGTTTTTTTTAAAATTTCTTTATGAAGATATAGGATGTAAAGTGCCAAAACTTTGCCCCCTTGACCTGTGTGAGATTTGTGGGTTAGCGAAGTTGCTCAGCCCTTTCATTGTTGAATGTGGAGTTTGTTGCCATTGGCTTGAAAGGACTTGCATTGAATGTCCAAACACAATGTAGTTGTTGGTGTCAGTGATAGAAACATTACAGGCATGGCAGGGAAAGGTTTACTTACTTAAGGATTAATAGAGATGAAACCTGGGGCCTGTATCTGAGCTGGACATTATTAGCCTGATCTTGGTTCCGTCACAATTCCTTGTTTTCAGACCTGACTCTCTGACAGTGTTTTGAAGATTCAGTCTATTGTTGACTCTGACACGACTTTCTAATGGCTTATAAATTTATATGCTGCTCATAACCACAATCGGATTGCAAATGACATGTCTGAACAGGTCAGCTGCACCTACCCAACACGTCCAAATTCCTTGCTTCTAAATGTATTCACAAGATCAGTATTGTGTTGCTTCCCTGAATCATTCATTGTCATTCTTCCCCACCTTCTCTGTCCCCTATTTCCCTCTGTCCCCTTATTACCCCCGTCCCCTTATTACACCTCCGTCCCCTCGTCCCCAATTCCCTTATTCTTCCACAGTTCTGTACCCCTCTCATTTCTCATTTCTCATTGACAGTACCCATTGCTAAGATGAACTCTCCCTATCCTCTCCTTGTCCTCACCTCCATCTCTATTAGAACTTGTATTTGTTGCTTTGTTGATACTGGACCTTTTCAGAATGGCAGGCAGTGACTAGTGGGGTACCGCAAGGCTCAGTGCTGGGACCCCAGTTGTTTACAATATATATTAATGACTTGGATGAGGGAATTAAGTGCAGCATCTCCAAGTTTGCGGATGACATGAAGCTGGGCGGCAGTGCTAGCACTGAGGAGGATGCTAAGAGGATGCAGGGTGACTTGGATAGGTTAGGTGAGTGGGCAAATTCATGGCAGATGCAATTTAATGTGGATAATTGTGAAGTTACCCACTTTGGTAGCAAAAACAGGAAAACAGATTATTATCTGAATGGTGGCTGATTAGGAAAAGGGGAGGTGCAACGAGACCTGGGTGTCATTATACACCAGTCATTGAAAGTGGGCATGCAGGTACAGCAGGCGGTGAAAAAGGCGAATGGTATGCTGGCATTTATAGCAAGAGGATTCGAGTACAGGAGCAGGGAGGTACTACTGCAGTTTTACAAGGTCTTGGTGAGACCACACCTGGAGTATTGTGTGCAGTTTTGGTCCCCTAATCTGAGGAAAGCCATCCTTGCCATAGAGGGAGTACAAAGAAGGTTCACCAGATTGATTCCTGGGATGGCAGGACTTTCATATGATGAAAGACTGGATGAACTAGGCTTATACTCGTTGGAATTTAGAAGATTGAGGGGGGATCTGATTGAAACGTATAAAATCCTAAAGAGATTGGACAGGCTAGATGCAGGAAGATTGTTCCCGATGTTGGGGAAGTCCAGAACGAGGGGTCACTGTTTGAGGATAAAGGGAAGCCTTTTAGGACCGAGGTTAGGAAAAACTTCTTCACACAGAGAGTGGTGAATCTGTGGAATTCTCTGCCACAGGAAACAGTTGAGGCCAGTTTATTGGCTATATTTAAGAGGGAGTTCGATATGGCCCTTGTGGCTAAAGGGATCGGGGGTATGGAGGGAAGGCTGGTGCAGGGTTTTGAGTTGGATGATCAGCCATGATCATACTGAATGGCGGTGCAGGCTCGAAGGGCCGAATGGCCTACTCCTGCACCTATTTTCTATGTTTCTATGTTTCTATGGATGTGCCCAGCTCTTCATACTTGCTGAACGACCCACATTATCAATTGTAGAGTCATGGAGACCACGGAAACAGCGCCTTCGGACCACCAAGTCCATGCTGACCATCAGCCACCCATGCATATTGGTCCCATTTTTAATTCCCCCACAAACTCATTAACTCCCCTCAGATTCTCCCCACACCAACACACTAGGGACAACTTACTGTGACAGCCCACACAGCTTTGTGCTGTGGGAGGAGACTGGAGCAATATTATCCAGACAGTACCTGCAGTCAGATTGAACCCAGGTATTTTCCACTCTGAGACGGAGGCTCTACTAATTGTGGCACTGTGCTTCTTTGAGTCCCTGAAATTTAGAAGTTTCACTCTTGGTTCTAAATGCGTACATGGCCTTGCACTTGTAACCTTCTATACCCCTCCAGGAGATCGCTGCATCTCCCATTCCGGTCCATATCCCTGATTTTAATACTATTGTTCAAGGCTTCAGCTGTCAAATTGGGAACCTTGAGATACCCTCCCCAAAATCTCCTTGTTCCTCCCTGATTCTGCCTGAAACCCACTCATCTATTTTAACACAGCTTGTTTGTTGGCAACCCTGCAGAACTCCGGAGATTTTTGTTGTTGTGGTACTACCTATAACATAAAAGGGAAATTCTAACTGGTTATTTTAGGATGTGCTATAGTTCATTCCAAGATTTCATGGCTGTGTCCTATTTCCAGGTCTTGAACTTTTAGAGCTTGTTTGCTGTCTCAAAGCCTCAACAGAGTGTAGGTTAACTTATTGCCTCCATAGATGGCATTAAACTCTTAATGTTGTGGTTCAAATGCGGGTAGTATCAACGTATAACCTGTGGTACAGCCATAATGCTGTATCTCTGGATCTTCTCCATCTCTACAGTTGACTTCCCCACATTCAAAGTTTGGCAAGAATGACTTTAACAGTGAATGTTACGGTTAGTTGTCCCTGCTACTGTGGGAGCATTGCTACAATTTCCAGCCTGGCCTGTGGTGTGACTGCTTTGAATATATTGTCATTGGGTTGAAACAGGAACTGCGAGGTAAGGAGGGGCAGGAGAGATCCAGGCAGTAGGGTCTCAGGGGTTTCAGCTGAACTGACTTCTTTCACCCATCTACGAGAAAACAGCATTCATCATCAAAGAACCCCACCATCCAGGCCAAAACCTCTTCAAATCAAATCACATTCAAGTTTAATTAGCGTTCAACCCTAAAGGTGCAAAACATGCACAGTACATTTAAAATAACGAGTGAAAAAACATGTATAGCCAAAATCCCTGAGCAACATGTCCCTCAAATTGATGGCGCAATTCATGGCGGTGTGCAAACATACGCATGCGATCCAGCCTGTCATTCCACTGATTGCACACTGGAGGGCAGCACTGACAGGAGATGCCAGCCCCTAACTGAGTACGGAAGCCACATTACAACAGCTCCAGCCTCCCCACTCCTGGACTGCAGCAGCAGGCAAGCCCAAGGCTTGAGGCCTAGTCCTTGCTACAACCGAGGCCACACAGCTCTCCCGTCTGACATGTTACCAAACAAGGGAAACAGGCCTGCAGCACCTTACATGATCAATGCCCAGCAGGCTCTTGCAATCGCAAGAGAAATGTCCAAAACAAACACCCACGGTTACACTGAATGCCGCCTTTGCACATCAACTCCGATGCCTTCCTGTAGCAGGCAGCAACACGGTCTCCACTCAGGCCAGCACCTCCGACGTTGAGCAGCTCACTGTTGGGGTAAACTTGCACTACCCGAATTTCTTGTATTGTCTTTCCTCTAAACGCCTGCAAGAAAATGAACCTTAAGGTAGTTGGTGGTAACATACATACTTTGATAACACATTTGCTTTGAATTTTCCGAGCACAGATCTGTGCCTAGGTGTCCTTGAATGGGAACTGCTGTCGGCTGGCTCACTGGAAGCCTTCTGGGACCACTGGGTACTGTTCAGTGCTTGGAGCTCATTGCTGGACAATGAGGGTTGCAATGTAATCCAAAATTGTTATGAGCATTGTATCTAAGTTCAGTGTTTGTTTAAAATGAAAATACTGCAGAGGCTGTATTGGGAAAGGGTTCTTCTGCAATTGCACATCAGCTGGCTAAGACATGTTAAAACCTCGTGAACTATTTACTTTAAATTGATAATGCTTGTGTGTTAAGTCACAGACCTTAGGTTGTCATAACCGGGGAGGTAATGCGGACAAGCTCCCACTATCTATTAAATGCTCCCAATGGTGTGCGCCTCAAATAGCCTCTGACAACCAAGTCCATCTCCTGCCCTTCACATGTGGCTTAGCTACTCAGCCTGGTGGAACCGTTTCTGCTTACAGGAGAAGGGGCAAAGGCAGGTTACTGGCGCCTTAAAACCTGTTGCTTTAGGAAGATGGGTCTCATCTAGGAGAAGGAAAACCCTGATCTCAAACCTCCGCTGCCTTACGGCTGTATCCACTCATGGCGAAGGCTTCAGGACTAAACTCTGAAGAAAAAGCCGGAGCTGGAATCTCAAGGCTGAGTTCAACGCTGACTGGAAACGGTATCAGACTCTGCTGTTCCTTTGGATTCATCAACTGCGTAGAGAGGTGGGGGGCTACATGGACAATAACTTGTTCTCCATTTCGTACTGCCCAGGCTTGCGTATTGGCTTGCGTGTCAGGTAGACAGCTAGGATGCAATACCCATGGTCAACCTCGACCAACGGAGGCCTATATAAAAAAAGTCACAATGATATTCCTCATCGTGAACTTATTGACTAGAGTGTTCTTCATTCACATATTTTAAATTGTTCAAATAGTGGCAGAGAGCGAGGGTGAAGATGTGGGGGAGCGAGCTGGAGGAGTGATGACAGCTGGGAGTGGGGTAGGTGTGATGAGGGACTGGTACAGAGGGGAGATGGTGTTGTTGGTGATGGGTGATCTGGTAATATAATAACGTTAGTCAAGATTTTTAAGAATTCTAGGATTGCTGTTCCTGCTTAGGATTTGTCAACCAAGAAATTACTGCAGCTGGCATTGGCTGGTGAGATGCAGAACCAGACGGAGGTTTGGAATCTGGAGAATGAGGTGAAATAGCAACTGAGAGGATTGTGAACAAAGGGAAGGGGTATAGAGGCTGAAGAGATGAAGATGTCCCTTGCATTTCCTTTTCTCCCCCCAGTTAAAGTCTTCAGCACACTTAGCCAATATTTCCTTAGCTTCCCATCTTTGACTTTCACACTTAATGGAACATACGGACCTTGAACTCTGACCATGTTAGCGGGCTCCCTGTCATTTTACTCACAGTTACTCATCATGTTATTGAAATAAGCCTTCCTCCAGTTGAGGATTTTTACTTGGGGACCAACCTTGACCCTACCTTGAAACTTGCAGAATCATGAACACTGTTCCAGAATGTCCTCCTATGAATTCCATCACTGACACATACAAAATGCTGGAAGAACTCAGCTGGTCAGGTAGCGTCTATGGAAAGGAATAAACAGCCTACGTTTTGGGCTGAGACCCTTCGATCATCAGGACTGGAAAGGAAGGGAGAAGAAGCCAGAGTAAAAATATAGGGGAAGGAGAAAGAGTGATAAGGTGAAGCCAGGGGGAGGGGAGAGGAATTGAAGTGAGAAGCTGGAAGGTGATAGGAGAGGAGATTGAACCATGGAAGAAAGGGAAGGAGGAGGGGCACCAAGGGGAGGGAGGAGATAGGAGAGGAGAAGAGATCAGAGGGGTGCCAGATTGGGGAATGAATGAATGAAGAGGGGGGGGGGGGCAAAGAAGAAATTACCAGAAGCTGGGAAATCTATGTTGGTGCCATCAGGTTGGAGGCTACCCAGGCGGAAAGTGAGGTTTTGCTCCTCCAACCTGAGAGCAGCCTCATTGTGGCAGTAGAGTAGGGGTCCCCAACCTTTTTTGCATCGCGGACCGGTTTAGTATTGACAATATTCTTGCGGACTGGCCGAGCGGGGGGGCGGGGTGTTCAAGTAGGGTTAAACTCACCTCAACATGTCTTTACAGTTAGGGTTGCCAACCTTCTCACTCCCAAATAAGGGGCAAAATTAGCAGTCAAATCCCAGGACACTTGCATTTACCCCAGGAAAGACTACCATGACCACGAAGCCTTGCGTGGGCACCTGTGTGCGCATGTGTGTACGTGCCAATTTTTTTCTCCACATATCGGTTTTGGTTTAATCTTCCTGACTATACTGTACATACATTATAGGAACACTCTACCTTAGTGGGGGAAACACAGGACCTGGGTGGTCCCATATGGGACAAACCAATTTAGCCCAGTATACGGGATGTTCTGGCTAATAAGGGACAGTTGGCAACCCTATGTTCAAGTTCAACAGTGCATGACAGGGAATGATGAAAGGTGCAGCTGACTCATATTGTTTCCTCGTGGCCCGGTAGCACATGCTTTGCTACCGGTAGGGGACCGCTGCAGTAGAGAACCGACACATCAGAATGGGAATTGGAATTTAAATGCTTGGCCACTGAGCAATCCTGCTTGTAGCGGATGGGAGCAGCAGTGCTCAACAAAGCGGTCCCCAACCTACGTCGGTTCTCACCATGTAGAGGGGGGCTGCATCGGGGGCACTGGATGACCCTAACAGATTTGCAGGTGATGTGTTGCCTCACCTGGAAGGGCTGCTTGTGGCCCTGAGTGTAGGTTCAGAGAGGAGGTGAATGGGAGGTGTAGCACCTAGGCTGCTTGCAGGTCTGGGCCCTTCATCTGTTCTTCTGCTTTTTCTGTTGTTTGCTTTCATCTCAGTTGCCCTGATTCCCATTTACTCTTGCAAGGGCAACAATATAACTCCAGAAAGTGATTGTCTTTCTCTTATAAACAAGTGAAAATCTGTAGATGCTGGACGAACTCAGCAAGCCAGGCAGCATCTATGGAAAAGAGTACAGCTGACGTTTCTGGACGAAACCTGGCCTGCTGGAGTTCCTCCAGCATTTTATGTGTGTTGCCCCTCTCTTGTAATGGTGCAGCCTCATTAGGTGATAGGTCCAAGATGTGTTAAGTACTGCTGTTATGGTGTCCCTACTCCGTGCTGACTCCCTCCTCTTTTTGCAGTCTCCTGCCATTGCGTGGTAACTCCAAGTGCAGATCCATCCTGTAAGTTCATGTGATTTACCTATGGGGCTCCTTACATTTATGAACATGCAGCTGAGTCTGTCTGCCCGCCCCAGCTCCACTCACTGGACTTCCTGGGTTCATCCTCACCTGTTGCATTGCCGCTGTGTTTCTCACTGCCCTACCAAAATAGATTAAACCCTCCTGAGCAGCAAGAACAGACCTCTTTGCAAGGATGTTTGCTCCCTGTTCAGTTCAAGTACAACCCGTCGTTTGTCCCAACTACCCCGGAATTAATCCCAGTGATGCCTGTAGCTAGAACGCTCTCTCCTGCGTCAGCTCTTCAGCCATGAATGATCTGTCCTATCACCCTGTTTCTACTCTCGTTACTACGTGGCAAGGCAGGTAATCCTGGCAATGAAGACCTCAGTTGTTATTTATTTTATTTAGAGATGCAGCATGGTAACATGCCCTTCAGCCCATTGAGCCTGCGTCACTCCATTATACGCGTATGACCAGTTAACATACTAACCTATATGTCTGGAATGTGGGAGGAACGCATGGGCACAAGAGGAACGCACAGCTCCTTACACACAGCGGCAGGAAATAACCTCGATTCGCTGGTGCTGTAATAGCTTTGCACTAACCGTACCGCCCTATATGGGTCAGTAAGTTATCACTAAAATTTTGTAAAGACTGTAAAAGACATAAAATGACTATAAATTACAAAATAAATAGTGCCAATAATGAATAACGAGGTTGGGTTCAAGGGCAGTTTAGAAATCTGGAGGGAAAGAAGCAGCTCTTGAATCATTCAGTGTGGTGTCTTCAGGCTCCTGTATCTCCTCTGCAATAGTATTGATGAGGGGAAGACATGAATCTTTGAGATTCCAGCCTGCTTTTTAACATTTGACCAAATTGCCTACATTCACTTTGCAGGACCTCCAATATTCCAACAATAATGTGGCATGAAGGCCCCAGTCTTCAGAGGAAGGGGCATTATGTTGCTGGGTTGTAAAAATGAGGGAGGCGGTTGGTCATGATACCTCTAAAATGAGAGATCACTTATGGTTGTTCCTGATAGCTTGGTTCCCTGGAAGCTGGAATGTGAAGCCTCCAGACACTGCATTGCATAGATATTTATTAATTTGTGTAATCATGGAAATGGCTTAAGGCTGTTACATAGCTGACGATGTGAGGAACGTAACTAACAGCTGAACTATGATCACAGGGAGAGCACTTTGTCATGTCAGAAATTCCCCTCTGCTGTCTTACTGCTGCCTTCAGTGTGTGAACGTGTGTGAACTGCGGTGCTGAACAAACTGACGTGTTTTACTGCACAGTTTCTGTTGATGTTGTCATGAAGTTATTAAAAGTAAATATTTGAGATTGCACTAGGAGTGAGGGAGGATACCTTGGAAATACCAGACAAGCACAGTCTGAGGTCAGTCTAATGAAAACCAACAATGAAAGCAGAAACTGCTGGAAAAGCTCAGCAGGTCAGGCAGCATCTGTAGTAAGAGGAAGCAGAGTTGATGTTTCAGTTTGAAAATGTTTCATTAGAAGCAGATAAGAAAGAAAGCAAATTAGTTTTAATTTATTTTTATTTATTTTGAGATGCAGGCCCTTCAAACTGCGCCACCCTAGCAACCTGCTGACCAACCAAATCACCAAACAATTTACGATGGGACAGAGTTATGAGGGGGAATTATAGGATAAATGCAATCAGACTTTACCCTCTGAGGTTGGGTGGGACTGCAACTAGAGGTCATGGGTTAAGGTTGAAAGGTGAAAAGTTTAAGGGGAACAGGAGAGGAAACATGAGGGTCATGAGTGTGGAACGAGCTGCCAGCACAAGTGATGGATGCATGATCAATTTGAACATTTTTGATAAATTTGTATGAATAGATGGATGAGAGGGGTATGAAGGGCTATGGTCCGGGAGCAGGCCGTTTAAGTTGTTCATCACAGACTAAATGGGCTGAAGGGCCTGTTTCTGTGCTCTGACTCTATGACTCTAACCTAATAACCAATATGTCTTTGGACTGTGAGAGGAAACTGGAGCCCCATTCACAGGAAGGACATACAAGGTCCTTACAGATGACGTCAGAAAGGAACTGCAAACTCTGACGTCCCGAGCTGTAGTAGCATTATGCGAAGCATTACGCTCAAATGCAGAAAAGGTTGTGGAGCGTTGGGGGAGCAGTGATGAATAGGACCAAGGAATTATCAGTAGTTAAAGCCAAGTTTGCTATTGAGAAGGGGCTTTATATAACTTCAATGTGGTAAATGTGTATGCACAATCTGTCTGGCACGAAAACAAAAGTTTTTCACTGTATCTTGGTTTGCCATAAGATGTAGGAGCAGGACCAGGCCATTCAGCCCATCGACTCTACTCCCATTCAATCAGGTGATGTCTTGTTCCAACCCCATTCTCCCACATTTTCTCCAGAATCCTTAATTCCTTTACCAATCAAACTCCTATTAATCTGTCCCTTAAATATGCCCAATGACTTTGCCTCCCTACGTTCTGTAACAACAAGTTCCACAGATTCACCACCCTCTGAAGGAATTCCTTCTCAGCACAGTGACAATGAGTATGTTTAAGAGGCATTCAGACAAGCACTTCACTAGACAAGGCTTTGATAGACATGGACCTACTGCAACTAAGTGTGATTGGTGTAAATTGCCAGCATGAAATTGGTGGGCCGAATGGCCTCCTTCTGTGCTGCGTGACTCTATTTTATATTGGCCAGTTAACCTACTAAGCTGCATGTCTTTGGGAGGTGGGAGGAAACTAGAGCACCCTGGGGAACCCACATGATCACGGTGATCATGAAAGCTCCACACAGACAGTACCCGAGGTGAGGATTGAACTGGGCTGATAGAGAGAGAGAGAGAGAGAAAATGAGAAAATATCAGAGTGGATGAGTTCCAGCAGCAATGAACAATTTGGAAACAAAGTGAGTTATCTGAGCGTGAGATTTGTAATGGATGGCTGTAATGTAGCCAAGTGGACAATGGGTGCTGTTCTCATTGGGCCTTCTGTAACAGTGCTGATTCTGATTTTGATTAATTCCTGGTTGCTTGGTCACTTACGCTCATTGTCCAGGATTTGATCTATAGAGCAGCCACGTGCTTCTTCAGTGATCGGTCAGTATTGTTTACCCCGAAAGCATCTAGAAAGCAAGAAACTTGGGAGAAGGAAATGCCTTGCCTGCACTGGGAGAGGAAGAGGACTCCGCAATTCACAAAATGGGCTCTGAGCACCAGCTGGGAGAACCACGATGTAAAACGAGTAATGTCTCCAACAGGGCTGGAACATACACTGCCTTGCAGGGAGAATTAACTGGCTGAGCAGAGTTAATGTGAAGTAATGACGGTCTTGCTTGGGGTGGGAGAGGTTGTTGGTTTAAGTAAAGAGAGCTGACATAATGAATAATTAACCCTGACCTACCACAAATGCAGTGCAGGGGTTAGTGCTCTGCAATTAATTACTGACATCGTTTGTCTTAATTTATTTGCTCATCTGGTCAGTGAATGACAGAGGAGAAATAAGCATGAGGCGAGCAGCCGCTCTGTGCAAGGAACAGCAAAGTTTTGGATAACGAGACTTCGACTGCATTGCTTTGCCTGCAAGTGTGAAAGTGTGCAGGCTGCCAGCTCTGTCCCTTCAGTTATTAAGAGGGAGGTAGATATCCTGCTGCCCTTCCCTCACCTCTCACTCACCCACCCCTGGAGACTGGGAGGAAGGTGTCCTTATAGTATTCAAACTATTCTGCTGAGCATTTCTTCCACTAGTAACTAACTGCAGAAATCCTGTCCCGGTCCAGTAATGGTAGAACATCATCACACAAAAGGGATGGCTGCTTGACCAGTCTGGACTGGATCTGAGATGGAAGCTGTCTGTCTGTTTCACTGCACATTGCCCACATGCATTGAAAACTTGCTGGTCTCTAAGAAGTGCTGCTGACTGGCACATTCCAGGCTGCAGGAGAATGCACTGAAGTTCGGCACTGTGGGAAAAGACCATGGTCTAGGCTCCTTCTGCTACTGGACATGGAGGGGCTGAGTCAGAGGCGGAAACCCCTCAGACATTGAAATGCTGGATCACACCGGGGGTCCACTTGAGTGTTAATGGTTTTAAAATTGATTGAAATAGTTAGCAAAAATGTGTTCACTATGAATGTAAAAGGTTTGCACTTCGCTGGAAAGAGGAGTTAAGACTTGGCAGTTCACTTTGTTCTTATTGGCTGACTTGTAGGGTTGCCAACTTTCTCACTCTCAAATAAGGGACAAAAGTAGCAGTCAAATACAGGACACTTGTGTTTACCCCGAGAAAGACTACCATGACCATGAAGCCTTGCGCGAGCACCTGTGTGTGCATGCGTGTATGTGTTGATTTTTTTCTACAAATCGATTTTGGCTTAATCTTCCGGATTCTGTTAAGTGAAACTATACTGTACATACATTATTTCTACTTTATATAGGCTTTGTATTTATCATATCATTCCTGCTTTTACTATATGTTAGTGTTATTTTAGGTTTTATGTGTTATTTGGTTTTGATTTGGTAGGTTATGTTTTGGGTCTGGGAACGCTCAAAAATTATTCCCATATAAATTAATGGTAATTGCTTCTTGGCTTTCCACCATTTTGGCTTACGATAGGAACGCTCTACCTTAGCGGGAGAGATACTGGACAAGGGCGGTCCCATATGGGACAAACCAATTTAGCTCAATATATGGGATGTCCCGGCTAATACGGGACAGTTGGCCACACTATCGACCAAGTCCCAGCTAAGTGACATGGGTGTTAATAATCCTGACTCAAAGAGAAAACCTCGCTGAGGAGTTATCTTTCTCAATTACACCCTATCCTCGTTATATGCGTCTTCAGACAATGCGGATTCACAGTTATGAGAAGGATTTGTTTCTACCAACTTCTCGTTACATGCGTCCAAAACTCACAGTTATGCGAGGAGCTCTGTTTTCCCACCAATACATGTCTCACAGTCTGACTCCCGCCAGTCTCGCGTTGGTTTTGGCAACGTGAGGACGTGCGATCTTGTGCTCTTAAACTGTTCTTTTTACCTATGGTGCACTGATTTTGTGCTTGAAATATTTAACTATGCCTCCTAAGTCCTGGGCCATCAGCCAAGTGGCAGAGAACCGCTTGAAAAAAAGTTGGAAATTATAAACAGGGCGTTGTCAGGTGAAGGTAACACGGCTCTGGGACGCTACTTCGGCCTGGGTGAGTCCACGATCAGAAACATAAAGAAAAAGGCTGAGAAAATAAAAAGTGCAGTGATTGATTCATCACAAGTGTCTTCAAAGATTGTTACCAAACTGCGTAACCCGATTATGACAAAAATGGAGAAAATGTTCAGTTTGTACATTGAGGATGAGACAAAGAAAAAAACAACACTTAGTTCCGATCATCTTCGTGTGAAAGCTTTGGAAATTTATGATCACCTTTGTTCAGCGGCTGGTGAGGAACTGTCAAGTGATCTTGTTAGCTTTAATGCAAGTAGAGGATGGTTTTCTAAGTTTGTTAATCATCACAGGCTTCACAACTTAGCTGTGCGTGGTGAGCAAGCCAGTGCTGACCATGAAGCTGCTGAACGCTACCCTGTGCAGTTGCGGGATATGATAGCTGAGTTAGGCATCACACCAAAGCAGGTGTGTAATGCAGATGAGACCGGGCTTGTTTGGAAGCATATGCTGAAACGCACTTACGTAAGTAAGGATGAAAAACTGCGTCAGGTTTCAAGGCAGCAAAGGATAGATTGACTTTGCTTATGTGTTCCAGTGTTGAAGGAGACTGTAAGATGAAGCCTCTCTTAGTTTACCATTCACTAAACTCCTGTGCTGTTAAGGGTTTGAGTAAGAATATGCTTCCTGTGCACTGGGCAGCTAACAAGAAAGCATGGGTCACTGGTCAAATCTTTGAAGATTGGTTTGCTAATCACTTTGCTGAACAGAATCTTGCCTTTAAAGTTAACAACGATGAAGAAAAAAGTGTCGAGTTGCAGGTGAAGGATTTTACGGTGAAGCAATTGGCAGAATATTTTAAGGCTGCGGAACACTTGGCACAAATGGTGATGGACATGGACCCAAGTTTAGAACATAGTCAGCATTTCAGTTGTTCCCTGCAGTCAACCCTTCTTCCCTACAAGCAAATTTATGCTGAAAAACAAAATGCTGCCAAGCAAACAACCCCCACCACTTTCTTCAAACCGGTGTCATCTCCTGCTGCCGGCAGTACTGAGAGTTCTGTGAGTCCTCCTTCACCCCTTGCTGTCCTTGATGATCCTAACGACACACAACCATCCACCTCATCTATGTAAAGCTGCCCGACACCACAACAACCACTCATTGCCTGGAGCGAACACACCTGCCACTGTTGGTGAGTACTGTACTGCAGGGGTCCCCAACCTTTTTCGCACTGCGGACTGGTTTCATATTGACAATATTCTTGCCGACCGGGGGGGTGGGGTGGAGGTGGTGGTGGTGGGGTTGCCAACGGACAAGAGTAGCAGTCAGATACGCTGAGTTTACCCCGAGAAAGACTACAATGACCATGAAGCCTTGCGCGGGCACCAGTGTGCTTGCGTGTACGATTTTTTTCTACAAATCGTTTTTGGTGATTCTGTTCCGGGGGGGAGGGGGGGTGTTAATCACGACCGGAATATCGGTGATAAGTGGCTAATACACTCAATTTCCTTTCTAAAAGGGTTTATCTAACGAATTTATTATTAAACACACAGCGCATATTTTCCTCGCATGAATATAGTGATAAGTCAATCATCAGGGAAGGACAGGGAAACTTGAAGTAAATGTTGAACGAACTTCCAGTAGAAGTGGTAGAGGCAGGTTCGATATTCTCATTTAAAGAAAAATTGGATAGGTATATGGACAGGAAAGGAATGGAGGGTTATGGGCTGAGTGCAAGTCAGTGGAACTAGGTGAGAGTAGCGTTCGGCATGGACTAGATGGGGAGAGTTGGCCTGTTTCCATGCTGTAATTGTTATATAGTTATGTAAGTCAATAGCATCTTAACATTTTAAGTAACGTTTGGATATTAAACATGCAGAACATATTTTCCCCGTATGAACATATAAAATCATTGCAACACACCAATATCACGGAATCAGTGGGAGCCCTGGGCCTGTTTTCCTGCAACAAGACGGTCCCATCCAAGGGTGACGGGAGACAGCGATAGTCGAACGGGGTTCCTTATGTCCAGTCTATTCTGCAATTTAGTTTTCGTTGCATTCATTGCAGAGATATGTTGGAAATGGAAGCAACGTTTTCAGTGCTTTCGTGACTATCTCAGGATTTTTAGCCTTGACTTTGTTCCAGAATGCCGGCAGAGATGTTATGTCAAACATACTTTTCAGCCCGCCGTCATTTGCAAGCTCGAGGAGTTGATCTCCTCCCCACGCTGAAATGGATGACGCGCGGGTAATGACCTCTCATGCGTAATGGCTCAACAGTGAATGAATGAGGAAAGGTGCAGCTGACTCATATCGCCAAATCATATCACTTCCTCGCTTGGGGAGGTTGGGGACCGCTGCTGTACTGTACACCCTAGTATGTTAACTTTCTATGATTTATTACGTTGAATATGACCTTAAATTGATGAAATATATTACGAAGGTTGCCTTGTGGTACTGCTTTTGTGCCGTATTGGTATGAAAATGTGAATAAATTACAGATAAAACATATTTAGGAAGCTCCAGAATGCATCCCTATTTTCTCCATTTAAATAATTATTCACATTATGCGTTTTCACATTATGTGTTGACTTCGAGAAATGTATCCCCCGCATATAACGAGGATAGGGTGTAACTTGAAGAGCATAGACCATTGGTGCAAAACTGTTACCCTGTACGCTTGAGACTAGATCGAGGCTCTGGTAAGTATGACAGACTTTGGTAGGAATAAAGGATTTTCATGAATATTTGCAGCATCCAAAATTGCATTACAGCCAGTAAAACAGTATGAGGAGTCGGGTATAGACGTCCCTGGTGATGTGATGTGTTTAGTAATGCTGAGGGATATATTGGCACCTGCTTCAAAAATGAGCCCACGGTTCCTTTGTGTCAACCTGAGAGTGCAACCAGTGCATCAGATCAATCTGTCAGCCTAACCCCAGTCTCTCTGCTCTTCTGGTTACTGTATCACCTTTACTCCTGCACTATAGAATCAGGTGTTAGCTAAGGGTGTTCTAGTCTCCTGACCCTCTGAGCTACACACAATAATAGATAGAATTGTGAAAGCCAAGTGAGTCATACTTACATTACGTGCATTATACATCTGTTTCCATCATCGACACTGCAAAAATTATAGGAAAACACTTTATCATGTAGCATTGCAGCATCGAGATTACCACTGAAGCTGGTGACCTTCTGAGTCCATAAGACACAGGAGCTCAATTAGGCTATTTGGTCCAAGTCTTCATCTCAGTCATAGGTCATAAATCCCTGGAAATTGGATGTTACTTTATTAATTGCAGAAGCTTTTTGTTCGGCTTTAAAACTGCACACAGTTCTGCAATATTCTTAACATTTCTCCATAAAAATCTGGATATTTAGCATAGATGGTGGTTGTCCATCGTACCCGACGATGACAGGAAACCTGTGCGGTGAGTTTTTAAAATGGAAAAGCCATTGCACTGGGGCAGCTTCACTTTTGTGACCTTGGAAGTTTGGGTCCAGTGGTAGGTGTGGTTGTCACAAACTGGGGTCTTGCTTGGTTGCAGTGGATGAGCATGGCTTCTTCCGCCATTTGCTCTCCACAGAGCACTGAAGATCTGCCTTCCTGGCCACTGGATCTCACTATAGATATCGCCCGCCCAGTCCACTGGAGCTGACTTAATTTAGTATGCCAGAACTACCTTTGATTTGTTGTGCCAGCTCATTTACTGAATGCAGAAATTAGTGGCTGTGGTGTAAGGCATTGTTCAGATAATTGGAATATTATGAGCAGTTTTGCACACCATATCTAAGGAAGGATGGGCTGGTATTGGACAGGGTCCAGAGGAGCTTTATCCAGGAAGTGAAGCGGTTAACGTGTGAGAAACTTTTGGTGGCTGTAGGGCTGTACTCACCGGAATTTAGAAGAATGGGTGGGGATCTCATTGAAACCTATCGAATATTGAAAAGCCTAGTTGGAGTGGATGTGGGGAGGATGTTTCCAATAGTGGGAGAGTCTTGGGACCAGTGGGTCTAGCCTCAAAATACAGGGATACACTTTAGAACAGGGAGAAGCCAGAGGGTGGTGAATCTGTGGAATTCATTACCACAGATGGCTGTGGAGGTCAAGTCTTTAAAGTGGAAGTCGATAGGTTCTTGATTAGTAAGGGTGTCAAAGGTTTCAGAGAGAAGAGAGGAGAAAATAAATGGGCCATGATCGAATGGTGGAGCTGATCGATGGGCTTAATAGCCTACTTCTGCTCATGTGTTTTATGGTGGAATGGCTCTTGGATCTGATTTTAATGCAGTCACCTAGTGTTTCCTTAACTCTGATCTTGGGTGCTTTCAGATGCACATTTGCTATGATTCATTTTGTGGCGACGTTTCACATTTTGTATTTTCTGTGTGCAGATATGGCACTGCCGTTCACCTTTTATAAGTGATGCAAGTACTGAGAGATCGTATTCTTTTTTTCCATTCTAGTTTTAAACTTCTGACGTCCTCTTCACCAAGGTGTTTCCAGTAATTTGATGATGCTGTCGTCATTCACAAGATTAATGCAGCATTACTAACAAACACCTAAAAGTGATTAGTGACTGTGTGCAATGATGTACTGTGGAAACATTCTGCGAGAAGATCGCAAGTATGTGTGTGTGTTCAACACACTGGGTGATAACAGTCTGGCTGCATCGTAGTCCCGAGATCCTGCGGGCAAAGGCCATTATGTTGCTATTCCTGGCAACGCTACCGAGAAAGACTGACAGATACCAAAGACCTTCCTCACTCTGTACTAAAGTTATGGATTCAGATTGCCCAAGAGTGTGTTTTCTGTGAATCTCTGAGAGTTGCAAACGGTGGTTTCAGAAGCTGAGGTCTACAGTATTGGGGTGGGATTTGAACTCATGGCTTTTTGACTTGGGTTTAAGAGTGCCACCTGCTGATGATCAGTTGACATGGACACCAAGGGTATGACTCAAAGCTTTATTACCGAAGGAATTATGTAGGATGGATCTAAATTGGAGTTGAAAAGGTTAAATTACCGTGCTAGTAACCAGAGGCCTGGACTAACAATCCAGAAAGCCAACTTCAGACCCCATCACATAGCTAGAATTCCATTAATAATCTCAACTTTAAACAAATGTCATTCCAACTGATGAACATTAAACTACAGGACGATTGAAAACCTATCTGGTTCACCATTGTCCTTAAGGGAAGGAAATCTGCCTACTTTCCTGTCTGGCCTGTGTGTACTCAATTTAAATTCAGTTCGGATTAAGTGGGTTGCCAGGCCTTGGGTCTTCAGTCAGTACTGCAAGTTTCCTTACCTCGAGGGCATTGGTCAGCCCGGTCTATTTTTTTTAAACAAGCTTGCTTTTCTGTGTTTATCATTACCAAGGGCTGTTCTTATGAGGTTATGAGCTGAGTTCATCTTGTATATCTGTACTGGTGGGTTCTGAACGTAGTGTCATGATGTGTGCTGCCAATATCAAAACCCAAGTGTAGAGGAGGGCGCTGTGGAGACGGTGACTGGAGCTTATTCATAATAATGTCAAAAGAACGTTGGTGGCTCAGAGTGCAATAAGTAACATTCTCACAACTAAGACCCCGCGATTAATGGGCATCTGCTTGATACAAGTAACTCGAAATCCCCAAGCCTATCAAAATAAACTTAACAAGTTTAAATAGAAAGCACCAGGATACTGCATCACAAAGAGTGAGTCGCTCAAGAAAAATGCGAGGAACTCTAATCAATTAACACATCTCATTAAAGAACAATTAACCAATTCAGGTGCTCTAAAAACTTCGGAGCCCAATGCTGTCTGGTGCCCCACACTGGCCTGAGGAGCTGATTCTGAATACGTACATTTTAAAATAATGAGTAATTCAACCAAGGATATAAGCAGGCAAAGGAAGACTTATAGTCCGTGAGCCAGTAGGATTGGCCGGTACCATCTGAGGGGACTAATGCTCATAGTGATTTTTGGCAAGGTGTACACCTCTAGAGTTAGAAAATGTGTGATAGCATTGGACCAGTGGTAGGTTTATTACTTCAAATAAGTAATCACTTTTTATATATATTCCATATCAGAACAGCAGAAAATATTACTCCACCCCCACCCCAAAAGGTGTAAAACCTCATTTGGAGAGATTTCTGGAGTCTTATCAATGTCATGATATTTTCCATATTGTTGTATCAAATCAAAACGATTTTAAGCTTTTGTCATAGCATATAGAATTACAGTACAATAATTCAAATGTGGGGTTCCACACAGCCATAACCTAGGCCCCATTTGGTTGTAAAATGAATATATTTAATCAAAGACTGCTCTCCATACTTTGTTTTCCATACTTTCATAACCTATTAATAATCATAATAATTTCCCAAGTCTTCCACACCTTCATCTGAACTTTCCACACTCTCTGAGGTGGATGCCTGTTTCTGCCAGTCTACACATGTCAGTACACCCGAGGCCATTTGCAACCCACACATATCTTGGGAGTGAACATTTTTTTGGACAGTTACAGCCCAGTAGATCCAGGACGGCATCGGGTGCTGGCTGGCCTTCCATCCAGTGCACTACCAACTGTTCAGCTTCCTCTTCTCTCTTCCATCCTCTGCCAACAGGGCTTGGCACTTGTGTGCCCTTCTCCAAACATCATCTCCATATACCAGTTGGCTTGCTGTGCATGTTTTGTTAAGCAGTCCTTGCATGGTGGCAGTTGATGACTTTCGATTTCACCTTTTTTGGCACAGAAAAAGTGATACCTGAGCTCATTGACCTTGGTGGTCGATGCTTTTGGGGCATACAGGAGACATGTAAATGCCTCCAGTTTGTCCATCAGTTCTGGGGAGAGGCCCCATTCCTGACCCAACTCTAAGAATGTGTCCTGAGTTTCCCTGTTGCTGGTCAAAAGTTTTAGGGCACTTGTCTTCCCTTTGCCTGCAAAAGTGCTTACAGTGTCACATTCTGTGTATGCGTGCAACCCAATGAGAGCCCTACAAACCTCTATGCCAACAGTGGCAGCAACCTTCCTGATGTCTACAAGCCTTGTACGGGTTCTAGTGCCACACTTTTGGAACAATGGGGCCTCAATCTTGTCACAAAATGCTAAAGACTTGATAAAGACATCTGTGTCTTCTGAGCAGATCGCTAAAGATTGGTATCCCTCTCTTGTGGCATGGGCAGCATGGAGAAGTAGGTGGCCATCTGCTTCTTGTTGACATTGAAGAGCTGATACCTCCTCACTGTCTTGAGATGTGATTCTATAATATTTGTCATTCACAGTTGCATACAGAATCTTTTCCTATAGCTTTGCTCCGTACTCCGCCTTCCTCCATTCATGGACTATGAAGCTAATGAGACTATTTTTGTTACTGACTTTGGTCAGGAAGCCCCTCCACTGCCTTACCATCTGTGTGCCTGTGATACCTTGCAACTCATGACCAGTCTCTTCACCCCATAGAGATCGTTCACTATTCTTGATAGAGTTCTCCTTGTATGTGTCGAACAAAACATCTATTCTGCTACTCTGACTGTCTTCCATCAGAGCCATACCCAGAATTGTTGTGGCCACATCTCTGAGAGTAACTTGCTCACCTTTCACTCTTTGGACCAAGTTCATTCCATCAATCACTGTAGCAGTTTCCTGGGAGTTGCTCTTCCACTGCTACATTTTTCAGCAAGGTTGTGGCTAAAGTAGCTTTGTTTGTCTTTCTCAGCAACCGTTCTGGTGTGGACAGGGCCCAGGCCAATGGTCCAAGGGGATGATAAAGGATATCCTTCATACGTAGACTGCGCCCTTGTGCCATCACTATGATGCGTCCAAACACAGACCTGTCTGCTTTTAAGATGTTCGCTCTCCCATTTGATTTCACTTCTCTCTTCTTACATATATCACTGAATGTTTTCAGTTTGTTGGTTTTCATTGGGTCATAGAATTTCTTTGCTGGTGGGTCTTCCTCTAGTTTCTCATCCTTGAGGGTTACATAGCATTGCTCACCAATCTCATATCCCTTCATCAGGTCAGAGGCAACGTCCTTGGGGGCTGCCTTTGCCGTAGAGATGCTAATGAGGTCCCGCTTCTCTGCAAGTGGGTTAACCCATTCATGTATGAGGCTAACCACTGCTGAAACTGCTTCCTCATCTTTCTGGATTCTTGGTGGCTGTAGCTCTGGATGACAAAGCTGTAGTTTGTTGCCTTGCACCATCTCCCTTAACTGTCCCAGGAATGCACTGTGGTGCTCAGCTGTTATGTAGTAATGCTTGATAGCTCCAGCATTCAGGCTGAACCATGATGTGCCTCCAGGAGTCTGTGTGTCTTTGTTCACTGTGGCTTCAATAGCCTATTCCAGAGGGATCTGCCCAAAGGGGTTGTTACTTGACAGCTACACTGAGAATTGGCCTGTCGTGAAGGCCTCATACACAGACGGGTTCTTCTCTGGGAGGTTCATCATCTGAGCAAAGTAAGGGGACAGGTACCTGGCATGATTCATCTTATCATGGACAAAGCACCATGGAATCATGGTTCCTATAGCATGGAGGTGCCACTCCCAGTCCCCCTCACAGAAAGCTACCATTGCTGCAATGCTATCACATATTTTCTAGCACTAGGGGTGTATACCTTGCCAAAAATCACTAAGAATTATTCCCCCCAGATGGTACCGGTGGCCCAAATTTGAGGTCCTGGCTCACGGACTATTAAGGGGACAGATCTTATAGATAAGAAGCAGAGGCTGTTGGCTAGAGCTCTATGTGCCTCTGTTAGATGTTGTCACCTCTGGGGCACAGTTCTGAGGGAGAAATCCCCTACTAATGGCCTCAACACAAAAATCAAGAGCCAACCAAGTAGGGTGCTGAGGGAGTGCTGCTCTTCTGGGTGGCATTCTAATGAGATGTTAAATCAAGGTACCCTGTGCTCCTTCAGAATGATGTGACGGGGAGGTTTTGGTGTAAATGTAGTCGCTCTGGAAGGCTGCTACTTTATTCCTGTTTGAGGGCATGTAATTGTTCTTCTTACCTATGCTTCACGAGAAATTATTCATAGAGTTCATATCCCGGACTTAAGTGATAATAGGTTTGTGCAGGATTGCTGAGATGAAAGGCCAGTATAATCTCACTGAGTGGGGAATGAGCTCTGATGAAGGGTCTCAGACCTTGAAGCATTATCTACAGAAGCCATCTGACCTGTTTGTAGCATTCTCTGTTTTAAACATCCCCAGTTTATCCTCCTCCTCTCTGTCTCCTGCCTGTATATTTTATGTCAGTCACTTTTACAAACACCACATTAACTTTGGATTTATGGATTTGTGAGATGGTCCCCTGTTTTTCGTGATGTTAATCCTGGGTTTGCTATAAACCAAACCTGCCGGCGTCCTGAACTATCACCACAGATGGCTGAGGACTAAGACAGCTTACAAATGGAGAGCTTTCTATTCATTTAAGTGGTCATTGTGAATTGTGTGGTTAAGGAGAAAAGTGGGTACTTAGCAAGTGAAGGAAAATAGGGACCCTGGCCTAGTCAAGCGAGGGAGAGGTCTATGGACAGCCCGTGGCTTGTCAGCACTCACTGACCACATGGCCTGTTTCTGTGATGTGATCTATTGTATCAGTAGTGTAGTGGTTAGCACAACGCTTTACAGTACCAGTGACCCAGGTCCAATTCCCATGCTGCCTGTAAGAGGTTTGTACATTCTCCCCATGACTACTTTGGTTTCCTCCGGGTGCTCTGGTTTCCTCCTACAGTCCAAAGACCTACCGGTTATTGGTCATTGTAAATTGTCCTGTGATTAGGCTTGGGTTAAATTGGGGGTTGCAGGTTGGCGTGGCTGGAGGGACCACAAGGACCTACTCCAAACGGTTTCTCAATAAAGTATAATCTGTATTTTATAGTTTATCGTTAATGGTGAAGTGGGTGTGCTGCCCACTCCAACAATAGCTTCTTGAGAAACAGGACACAAGTGGCCAATTGTGCAGTGTTCACTTTCAAAGTAAATTTTATTATCATACATGTCACCATATATAAGCCTGAGGTTAGTTTTCCTGTGGGCATTCTCAGCAAATCTATAGAATAGTAACTGTAATAGTATCAATGAAAGATCAACTAGAGTGCAGAAGACAAATGAACTTTGCAAATGCAGATATAAATAATGAGAACATGAAGTAACAAGATAAAGAGTCCTTAAAGTGATATCATTGGTGTGGGAACATCTCAATAGATGGACAAGTGAGTGTGGTTATCCCCTCTTTTTTCCAAGAGCCCGATGGTTGAGGGGTAGAAACTGTACTTGAACCTGGTGGTGCGAGTTCTGAGGTTCTAGTACTTTCTACATGATAAAGAGAGCAGGGCCTGGGTGGTCGGGGTCTCTGATAATGGATACTGTCTTCCTGTGACAGCGTTTCATGTAGATGTAGAACGTGATGTCAGACAGCAGGTGGACTGGAGTTCAGGTTCACCAGAGGTTAACAGGTGTTAAATAATGAAATGAAAGATAAAAAGGCAATGGTAAAGTCGTATAGATCCTTGACAACTTTACATTCGTTCATTGTGTGTGTGTTAGGCTGTGCACTGTGGAATACATATTGATAGAGTGGAGTTTTATGAAGATTCAATTGAACATTGCCTCATCAGGGAAGAAAAATATCCAGTCAGCCTTGGAAATTGAAAGCAGTTTTTATTAGGCCAGATGGTTTTATGAGTGACTCAATAAAGATGTCTTGAGTTGTGATGGTTCGGGACAGATTGGTTAGAACAGCATGCTTCCATTTGCAGAGATGGCATCACTTAAGTCAAAGTCCAATAGAGTTATTCACAATAAAGGTGACAGGTTGTGAACTAAACTACAAGAAAGCATTTGAGCCAGAACAGAAGTCAGGTCTGCAATGAAGAAATGATTAGACAGGTGGCTGTAGGAAACCCGAGTGAATGAGAACGGGAAACAAAGTAGGCTTGAGATTAGGTAACTCATTGCTTGCTTACAAGCTGTGCATTGACAACTGCTCACAGACGGCTTCCATGTTGTTAGATTTTGCACGGTGCCATGAGCGCAGGATTGGACAGGAGTTGGTCAGTGACATGTTTGGGTTCCAAAGCGCTATCATGACCTTGCTTTGTTAATAACTGCTGCAGAGCTTCAAAGGGAGTGTGTGTGTGTGTGTGTGTGTGTGTGTGTGTGTGTGTGTATATGTATGTGTGAGGGATGAGTCAGGAGGGAGGAGTCCCGATCTCCAGTTTATTTTTAAACAGTCACTTTACAAACGGTATTTGTCTTTTAGTGTGGTAGAAGATGGCGTGACTGTTGGGAGTTTGGATCGATTCAGGCTGTAAACACATGCAATGAAGAATCCCACGCTCAGGCTAATGATCTGCACTGGCTCCTGAGAATAATGTCAGGAATCTTGGCACAGGCTTTGAGTTGAATTCCAGCCATGCTTGTCCTGCTCAGTGAACTGGATGGGCAGCTCGCAGCCAGTAGGGGTGGTTGAGGAACTGTCCCTGCTGGGATTTTGTCACCAGACTATGCAAATGCCCTTTTACCCTATGCGATGGGTTCAAAGGGACTTCATGTACAGTTGAAGGTACATAGAGTTGTCCAAAGTCTCAGCTGTGGCAAGACCTGGCTGGGTTAGTCAGGCAGGCAGTTTTCCACTCTAAGAGAGTTGGTGACACTACTCCCATGTAGTCTCAGAAACCCATTTGGTCAAAAAGTTGAGTGTTGTCTGAGTATAGAGTGGTTGTAGCCCATTTTGTTTTGATGCCCCAAACACATTGTAGTTGGTGACAAATCAAATGAAGCCAGCTCAGAGTGCCACTACTGATACTGATATCACTGACAGAGTAGTGCAGCAGTTAGTCTATTATATCACCTCCAGGGCCCCAGGTTCGATCTTGACCTGGGTGGAGTTTGCAGGTTCTCTGACCACAGTGGGTGATGTGCTTCAGCCTATGGAACACAAGCTAACAGATTATTGTACTTCAGGAAATGAAAATTAATTTCAAGACTAGCAGGTATTGCCCATCCCAGGACAATCATAGTGGTGAGCCACGTCCTTAACCTTGCTTCGACAGTCTGAGGTACCCACCTGCTTCAAGCAGGCTTCAATTATATAGGTGCCTAAGAAGGATGTGGTGACCTGCCTCAGTGACTATCATCCAGTGGCACTTACATCCACTGTGATGCAACGTTTTGAGAGGATGGTGATGAAACATATCAACACCTGCCTGAGAAGCGACTTGAATCTGCTCTAATTTGCTTAGCGGCGCAACAGGTCCACAGTAGATACCATTTCACTGGCTCTTCACTCAACCCTGGAACATCTCAACCACCAAGATGCATACATCAGGATGTTCTTTATTGACTACAGCTCAGCATTCAATGCTGTCATCCCCTCAACACTAATCAATAAGCTTCAAGATCTTGGCCTCAATACCTCCTTGTGTAATTGGATTCTCCCCAGTCAGTTTGGATTGGCAACAGCATCTCCCACAATCTCTATCAGTATTGGTTCACCACGAAGCTGTGTGCTTTGCCCCCTTTCTAGCTGTGCCTAGCCCGACTTTATAGACTTCAGATATGTGAAAAGAAAAAGATTGGTTAAGACAAATGTAGGTCCCCTTCAGACAGAAACAGGTGAATTGATTGTGGGGAGCAAGGACCTGGCAGACCAATTGAATAATTACTTTGGTTCTGTCTTCACTAAGGAGGACATAAATAATCTTCCGGAAATAGTAGGGGCAGAGGGTCCAGTGAGATGGAGGAACTGAGGGAAATACATGTTAGTAGGGAAGTGGTGTTAGGTAAATTGAAGGAATTAAAGGCGGATAAATCCCCAGGGCCAGATGGTCTGCATCCCAGAGTGTTTAAGGAAGTAGCCCAAGAAATAGTGGATGCATTAGTGATAATTTTTCAAAACTCTTTAGATTCTGGACTAGTTCCTGAGGATTGGAGGGTGGCTAATGTAACCCCACTTTTTAAAAAAGAAGGGAGAGAGAAACCAGGGAATTATAGACCGGTTAGCCTAACATCAGTGGTGGGGAAACTGCTAGAGTCAGTTATCAAAGATGTGATAACAGCACATTTGGAAAGCGGTGAAATCATCGGACAAAGTCAACATGGATTTGTGAAAGGAAAATCATGTCTGACGAATGTCATAGAATTTTTTGAGGATGTAACTAGTAGAGTGGATAGGGGAGAACCAGTGGATGTGGTATATTTGGATTTTCAAAAGGCTTTTGACAAGGTCCCACACAGGAGATTAGTGTCAAACTTAAAGCACACGGTATTGGGGGTAAGGTATTGATGTGGATAGAGAATTGGTTGGCAGACAGGAAGCAAAGAGTGGGAATAAACGGGACCTTTTCAGAATGGCAGGCAGTGACTAGTGGGGTACCGCAAGGCTCAGTGCTGGGACCCCAGTTGTTTACAATATATATTAATGACTTGGATGAGGGAATTAAATGCAGCATCTCCAAGTTTGCGGATGACACGAAGCTGGGCGGCAGTGTTAGCTGTGAGGAGGATGCTAAGAGGATGCAGAGTGACTTGGATAGGTTAGGTGAGTGGGCAAATTCATGGCAGATGCAATTTAATGTGGATAAATGTGAAGTTATTCACTTTGGTGGCAAAAACAGGAAAACAGATTATTATCTGAATGGTGGCCGATTAGGAAAAGGGGAAGTGCAACGAGAACTGGGTGTCATTATACACCAGTCATTGAAAGTGGGCATGCAGGTACAGCAGGCAGTGAAAAAGGCGAATGGTACGCTGGCATTTATAGCAAGAGGATTCGAGTACAGGAGCAGGGAGGTACTACTGCAGTTGTACAAGGCCTTGGTGAGACCACACCTGGAGTATTGTGTGCAGTTTTGGTCTCCTAATCTGAGGAAAGACATCCTTGCCATAGAGGGAGTACAAAGAAGGTTCACCAGATTGATTCCTGGGATGGCAGGACTTTCATATGATGAAAGACTGGATGAACTAGGCTTGTACTCGTTGGAATTTAGAAGATTGAGGGGGGATCTGATTGAAACGTATAAAATCCTAAAGGGATTGGACAGGCTAGATGCAGGAAGATTGTTCCCGATGTTGGGGAAGTCCAGAACGAAGGGTCACAGTCTGAGGATAAAGGGGAAGCCTTTTAGGACCGAGATTAGGAAAAACTTCTTCACACAGAGAGTGGTGAGTCTGTGGAATTCTCTGCCACAGGAAACAGTTGAGGCCAGTTCATTGGCTATATTTAAGAGGGAGTTAGATATGGCCCTTGTGGCTAAAGGGATCAGGGGGTATGGAGGGAGGCTGGTGCAGGATTCTGAGTTGGATGATCAGCCATGATCATACTGAATGGTGGTGCAGGCTCGAAGGGTCGAATGGCCTACTCCTGCACCTATTTTCTATGTTTCTATGTTTTACACTTATGATTGTGTGGCTAGGCACAGCTCCAATGCCATATTCAAGTTTGCTGATGACACCACTGTCATAGGTCGAATCAAAGGTGGTGATGAATCAGCATATAGGAGGGAGATTGAAAATCTGGCTGAATGGTGCCACAACAACAACCTCTTATTGACTTTCAGCAAGACCAAAGAGCTGATTATTGACTCCAGGAGGAGGAAGTCGGCGGTCCATGAGCCAGTGGTGGAGGTGGAGACTATAAGCAATTTAAAATTCCTTGGTGTTATCATTTCAGAGGACGTGTCCTGGGCCCAGTACATAAAAGCAATTACAAAGAACGCACAGCAGTCCCTCGATTTCCTTAGGAGTTTGTGGAGATTTGACATGACATCTAAAACTTCGACAAACTTCTATAAATGTGCATGGAGAGTATATTGACTGGCTGCATCACAGCCTGACATGGAAACACTAATGCCGTTGAACAGAAGATCCCATAGAAAGCAGTAGACATCACAGGTAAAACCTTCCCCACCATTGAGCATGTCTACACAAAGTGTTATTGCAGCAAAGCAGCATTCACCATCAGGGACCCTCACCACCCAGGCAATGCTCTCCCTCACTGCTGCCATCAGAAAGAAGCTCCAGGAGCCTCAGGACTTGTACCACAAGGTTCAGGAACGTTATTACCCCTCAACCACCAGGCTCTGAAACCAAAGGGGATAACTTCACTCAACTTCACTTGCCCCCATCACTGAACTGTTCCCATGATCTGTGGACTCACTTTCCAAGACTCTTCATCTCATGTTCTCGATATTTATAGCTCATTTATTTATTATTATTATTATTATTATTATTATTTTTATATTTGCACAGTTTGTCTTTTGCACACTGGTTGTCCTCTCTGTTGGTGAAGCCTTTCATTGATTCTATTATGGTTATTGGATTTATTGAGAATGCCCACAAGAAAATGAATCTCAGGGTTCTATATAGTGACATATATGTACCTTGATAATAAATTTACTTTGAATTTTGGAGTCTCTATGTGGAATATCCTCCATAAGGGAGTTTCTCAACACTGAAGGATCGGTGTTAAATTTCCAATTCGTGATGAGTTAACCAGGGGTTTTAAGGTGACACATAACCTTCAGTCAGACTGATAACAATGTCATTCTTGGCAGAGGATTGCAGTGCACTCTGCAGAGGGTTCTCCATGGGGCTAAATCTGTCTATTATGCACCTCCTTGCGATACTCTGGCCGCCATCTTCAGCTGGTTCATTGGTGATCTTCTTTCCAATACAGGGTTGCAAGTGGAGATGTTCACTGATTGCACAACGCTGAATTCATTTGCAGGTCCTCCACGAATGAGATGGCACATAATTGCACGTAGATGGAGACAGGGTATGGTGTGGTTGATTGAAAGCATGGTAGAACCAGTAGAGGGGAGGGGGAGAATGCAGAGGATATAGGATTGGATATAGAGTGGGGAGTGGTGGAGGGAGAGTAGGAGGTGAGGGGAAGGGATGGGTAAAGAGTGGTGAGTAATTGAGAGGATGTTGATGGAGAGTTCTAAGGGAGGAGGAGGAAAACATTTGAGTAAAGAATAGGAGGGGTTGGATGGTGAGTTGTGGGTAGGGATTGGACGGAGAGAGTGGAGGGAAGGAGGGGCAGTATTTGGTGCAGTCGACTGGGAAGGGGTGTGGTTTTGAGTGAGTGGCTTTGGATGGAGTGCAGGGCAGGTGTCCCTTGTTTCGTGCAGTTGAATATTCCCCATGCTCACTGAGGTAAGGTTGGGGGTCTGATCTGCATGCCTCAAGATATTTAACCATATCTACTCAAGGCACATATACTAAATATGTTATTTTCCTAAATCAGTACAGATGGCAGAATGGTTTCTCAGAAGGCACATTTGAGTGTATTGGCCAGTTGGAGAGGGCGATATGTTCGTGGGATGTGTGGAATTTGATTGCAGGGCCCCACCCTTGGCCAGTAACCCCAGTTTAACCATGAGATAAGCTTTCTCAACAGCCAATTATAGAAGCAGTCAGCGGCACAGCCACACCACTCTGCTGGGTGCTGGGGAGAGGGGGTGGGTAAGGGAGGAGTTGCAAGTGAACCCTGAGATTGCACTCCTCTTGGGTTGGGAATGGAAGAACAATTGTTCTGAGCAGCTGCCCCTGTCAGTAATGTGGGGAAATGATGGAGGAAGGGGATGGTGGGGCAAAGGGCTCATTTATTAGGCCCACAGTGTAAGTGCGGACACTTCCCTCTCTCATGTTGGAGTAGGTTAATACACTTGTTTTAATCAAGGTTCCAAAAGCCTTTGATGTCTCACCTTGTCAAGAGTCATCTGGAAGCCTAAGTATATTCTGTCCATCTTTATAAAGTTATTTCCTAAAAGAACTCCAAGAAGTGTGTGGGGTGATGGAGAGCTGTCATTCAGTCTTGCTTTGACACCGTTTTACGTGGCTTTGTCTTCGCCTCCCTGCCCCTCTTCTACCTCTCCAGGAAGGAGTTTTAAAGGGGATAGAAGGGGTCAGTTTGTTCACACGAGAGGTTGATTCTGTTACGTACCCCGTAACTGGGTTGCTAAACCAGCAGAAATGGATCACTCAGTTGGAGTCTGGATTACTAGAACTAAGAAAGTTTTATTAAAGCAACAAGCAACACAGTACTCTAATCAAAAGGATAATAAATGCAACAGTTCAGCAATGATAAACACACATGTACGCAGAATTAAGATAACAGGATCAGTCAAGCTCTATCGTTGTCTAGGGGTAAATGACCAGTTTCAAAGTGACGCAAAGTTCAGTTCAATTTAGTTCAGTTCAGTTCGCAGACAGTGGGGGGAAGGAGAGAGAGAGCAAAACGAATGAATATTCAAACGGCTTCCACACACAGACCTTTGATATTCTTCGCAGTCAGCTTTCATGCGAGCCCTTTGTGATGTCATCTGAGGTCACCGACCGTGACCCCTCCGTTTCCAGATACGATCGTTTCTCTGCGGCGAACCTGGCACCCAGGCAAGGGCGGACACACACCAGGTTCCCGCCGATCGTACCTTTCCACCCTGTGCGTCTATGGCTTGATCCCGCGACCAGCCGTCCAAAACTTCCCACTGACGTGTGGGAGACGCACCGCTTCCAGGGTCTCGTTACCTCGGGGTGTCGTGTGTGTTCTGTCTTAGCGAACCTGTCCCTTTTTATCCCCCTGCTGGGGTATCGCCTGTCCATCACTTCATACAGTTCAGGGTTCAAAGGGGGGAGCCGATCTTGACAGCTCTCCTTCCGTTAAACTCTCCCGTCCCTTCATTAACATCTCCAAGCGCTGCTCCATTATTGTCCTTATCTCTCTTTCTCCTGAAGACAGATGGTAGACCAACTGCTGATCCCACTGGTGCCAGCACAGGACAGCTAACATCTTAATCTATGTGTATTCTCGTCACAATTCTCAGGAACATGCTGCTGACAGAGGTGGTGGAATCAGATGCACACTGTCTGTAAGAGACATCTGGACAAGCACCTGACAAGGCATAGAAGGATATGATCCTAATGTAGGCAAATGGGATTGGAGTAAATGGTCAAAAAAGTCAGAATGGATGCTTTGGGCCGAAGGGCCTGTTTTGCGTTGTATGATTCCGACTCAAATGTGGACAGATTGATTTCCCTTTGTCCAACTGTTGTTGACGTTTGATCGCTGTGAATTTCCCAAAGGTTCTGCTGTAACAGTTTTATTATCTTCTTGTAGAGTAGATGCCTTTAGAAGTTGGAGCTATTTCAGTCTTGCTCTTCAATGCGGCAGGAGGTGGTTGGAGCCTCAGTCAGCTTGAAGTGCCGGTAGGGCCTATTCCATGCTGTATCTCAATAAATAAATAATTTTCTAACAATCAGAGCACTTGGAATAAAGACAGAAAATCCTGAAAAATGTCAACAGGTCAGGCAGCATCTATATTTTACTCTCAATGTATACTGTATATTATCAGTATGGTGTATATAATTCATACCATAATTACAATAAGGCATGTGTTTCTCTACTGTAGTTTGCCATTAGTTCAGTAGTTTCATTTAAGATGCATTTAACACCATTCGCAAGAAGCTGTGTCTCAAAGTGTGACTGGTATATGTGACAAGAGAGTGAAGTGGCTGCTGTGTGAGGTGAGAGAGTGGAAGACCAGGGCCAGGGTGCCCAGTTTAAAGTATAAATTAAGTAGAAGCACAGATGAGGGACTCAGCTTTCTGTCATCTCTGTCTGGTGTTTGCAAATGATCTCAGGAAAAGAAAACGTAGACTAAAAAAAACATTTTCTTAAAGAGCTGTAAAGGGTGTCCCGCGCAAGTTTTTATGCTGAATAAAGGCTCTGGCTGTTCTTTAAGCTCCACCTTCTTTTCTCCCTTTCATTTTCCTTCAATTGATCTGACAGCTATGTGCAGCGGGATTGTGTGAACAGTGTTTAATTGGGCCTCTCACATGTCGTTAATCAGTGTAACCTGGAGCTGGGGCAGTAGGTGAGGAGAACAGGGTGCTCGAGCTCAGGGTGGGAGGATCAAGAAGGAACAGTTTGCTTTGAACTGAGTGATTCTTATCAAGTCACAGTTCTGCTGTGGATGATCCTGGACGACAGGGAGGCTCTTTTGAGAGTGCGTTGATTTCAGGATGGAGGGTGACCAGGAGATCCAGTGGACCCCTCCCCCCGCCACCCCGAGTTAAGTCCGACCACAAGGGACCTCTGAGACCTACTGATGAGGGAGACAGTCAGCAGCAGGGAGTGGGGAGAGAGGGCTGATGCAGTTTTATACAGGATGCTGCAGCACATTAGCACGCTGAGGAATTCATAGAAGATTTGGAAGTGAAGTAGTTCCCTTGAGTTTATTACTCGAGAGGCTCTCGCAAACTCACCTCTCACGAAGGATTTGAGGAGGTGATGTGAAGCTTGTTGAGGGGTAGGCGTCACCAAGGGAGGGAGTGCAGCTTTGTCGGACTAAAAGAGGTGAATGCTTCTCAGTCTCGCCTCTCTGGAGCTCGAAGATAGGAGGGAAGGTGAAATTCCGACAGCACGCCCAAGCGTGACCGGGCTCTGAATCTACTTGTTGCAGCAGTGTAAGGTTCCTTTTCAGATTTCCTTGGAGAAAAACACTCAGCTCAAGCAGAGAGGGGGAGAGGAAGCCAAGTGCGAGCTGGAAGCTGCTGCTCCTCCCGGGAGCACAGAACGGCAAAGGATAGTGGTGTGAGGAGGTGTGATCCACGGGCACTGTCAGGCTGGATGCTTGTCCAGTGAGCTAACATGATTGGCAGCAGATGTTGAAGAAGCTGCTTGCTTGTGGCATTAATTGTAGGAAACTCGAGCAGAGAGCGATGGGTCAGACAAGTTCCTGCACTCCAACAGGTCAGTATCATTTAATCTCTGATCCCCATGTTGGTCAATAGGTTAACCAGATGGGTAAATTCCCTTTCTTTATATTGTATGTTGTTTTAGTCTGTAAAATTGAGGTTGAAGCACTATCAATCCCTTTATCTTGACTCCTGCTGGAATGGTGTCAATGTTAGCCATTTGCTGCTGTGGGGGTGTTCCCCCCAAGTGGGATTACATCGAGGTGGGTGGGATGACTTTGGGGTGGGGTTGAGAAGTTGCCAAACCTATGTCCAGGATTGTCTGATGTCCGATAGGGAATCTGAAGTAGTAGCTGCAGCTAGCTTCCCCAACTCGAACCCTTTGGGTAGGGACAGGCAGTCCCAGTGGTCCCTGCTCCAGTGGCTGAGTCTGGGGGTTAAATCTGAGTGAGATAATGAGTGGTTAGAGGAGTGATGATTGGAAGCTGAGCGGGGACAGTTATCACCAATGTCCTTTACCTCACAAATATGCTTCAGAACATGAAACATATAACCATACAGCACAGTGCAGATCTTTCAGCCACAATGTTAACCTACTTGAGAATCAATCTAACACTTCCCTCCCACAAATCCTTCCATGCTTCATTTATCAACTGACCATGATATTTCAAGTGTGGCCTGACCAGTTCCATGGTGCTACAACGTTACATTGCGCTCTTGTATGCAATCTCGGAACCATTTTCATCAATGTCCTTTGAAGCCTCTCCAATGTCAGCACATCCTTCCTGAGATAAGGTGAACAAAATTGCTCACAACACTCCAACTGAAGCCTCACCAGTACTTTATAAAGACTCAAAATTACATCCTTGCTCGTATATTTTAGTCTACTTCAAATAAATCCTAATGCATTTGCCTTCCTCACCACCAACTCAACCTGCTAATTAACCTTTAGGGAATTCTCCACAAGGACTTGCAAGTCCATTTGATCCAAAGATTAAAATTAAAATTTCCATTTAGAAAATAGCTTACACTTTTATTTCTTCCACCAAAGTGCTTGACCATACACTTATTCCATCTCCCACTTCTTTGCCCATTCTTCTAATTTGTTTAAGTCCTTAACAATGTTAGCCATTTGTCTGTCTGCTTCCTTAACACTACTGGTGCCGGGCAGATCATGCCATACATAATTACGCAGTGCCAGTCGAAAGAAAACAGATTGCAAATTTCCACATGGTGGAACAGCTACAGAGAAAGTGCAGTGCACGCAGACAAAGAAAGTCGAAGGGCAGTGGCAAGGTAGACTGGGGGGGATCAAGTGTTTAGTCAATGCGTGCCAAAGTGAAATGTACGTGCTTGTTGGTGAGTTCTGGCAATGAGGCATTCCAACAGTCTGCATGGGAAACCATCTCACACGATCCGTTATCTTTTCCTCCCAGAAGCACTGCAGCAGCTTTTCAGCTGACCACTGCCTCATGGACTTGTGGTCAAAAGTTTTGACCTGCAGAAAGTTTTCCAAAAACGACAGGTCCGACTAAAAGATTACTCACACCAGTCCCATTTCCCCCGCCTGCTTCATAACGATGGAAGTGTTGTTGAGCTGTTTACATTGGAACATCTACACACCCACAACGGGGCGGGGCACTGGAACTCCTGTAGAATTGAACAGAAGCCCCTCTGGGATCTCTTCGCCCGAGGTTACCTGACCTTCTGGAGAGAACCAGTGAAGTCGTGCGAGATGTTCCCTTGTCAGCATTGTGCAGGATACATGGTAGCTGTGTTCACTTCAAGATTGCCATCCAGTACATCTTCACATTTATACATTGCCACACATTTAAATCAGTTTCATTCCACTTCTCCCTAGTGATTAATCGCTTTGCCAAGGTGGAACTTGATCTTGCAGTAGCAATTCAAGACTTGTTCCAAGTGTTTGGCCCTTAAATCTCATCAGGCAGCTAGATTCTATAGATGTGTATTGGAGCGTATATTGACTGGCTGCATCACAACCAGTCACCAAAAAAAACACCAATCCTACAAAAAGGTAGTGGGTATGACCCAGTCTAGCATGGGTAAAGCCCTCCTCACCATCGAACACATCTACATGGAGCGTTGTGGAGGGAGGGGTGTGGGTCAGGTGGAGTGCCGAGGGGTGGTTGTGTGGGTGGAGACACATCCAGCCCTGAGACATCAGGCAAGGTCGTTTGCTTCCAAACAATTGGTTTATTGATTATTACGGAATATCTCTCTGGTGCTTCCCACTCCCTGCCCCCTTCTGACTCTCACTCCACAATAGAGACCCATGTCAGAATCAGATTTATCATGGTTTCATCGGGGAGCAGCTGAAAGACTACAGGGGGTAAATACCGTAACTCAAGTAGGTGTATACCAGAGGCCGACTGGTGTGTGGAACACTGCTTCACCACACAGGAAAACACTGACTTACACTGTGCACTGGCTACTCTTGGTCCTGCTTCATTGGATTCTGTTGAACAGCCATGTCACTCCTTAGAGGCAGCTGTGTCCCCTGTAGGGAGCCAGGTGATGTGGAAGGACGCCTGGCAAACTAGCCAGGTTAGGAGGGGCTGTAATGGATTTAATGCTTTCTGCACGGAGGAGTATCAGCAACCCAGGTCACAGGTAGAACAGGGTGTTGAAGAAGATGGTTAGCATACTGAGTGTGGGAGTTAGGACCTCATATTGCTTTTGTACCAGGTGAGGCTGCACCTGAACTAGGTGTGTAGTTCTGGTCACCTAGCAACAGGAAAGATGTCATTAAGATGGAAAGAGTGTAAAGAAGATTTACAAGAACGTTGCCAGGATTCAAGAGCTTGAGAGAGGTTAGACAAGTTCAGACTTTATTCCTTGGAGTATAGGAGTCCTTATAGAACTGAATAAAATCGTGAGGGGCATCCAGAGGATGAATGCAGACTATCTTTTTCTCAGGGAAAGGAAATCAAAAGCTAAGGGACACAGGTTTAAGCTGAGAGGTGTAAGATTTATAAGGGACCTCGGGGGCAAAGTCTTCATGTAGAAGGTGGTATGTCTTTTAAACGGGTCTCCAAAAGAAGTGGTTGAGACAGATAAAACATTTAAAAGACACTTGGTCAAGCCCATGGGTAGGAAGGGCTTCCTGCCTCTTCCGTCTCACCACCCTCCCCAGCCCTGGCACTACTGCCACAGAAGAGTTGAGCTTTTGAACCGCATGCATGACCTGGCATCTTTTTGTGGTGTGGACTGAAGCCTCGAAGATGCAGGATGGTTCGGCGCGGCGCGGAAGGCCTGGGCCTGAGAGTAGGGAATGAGCCGATTGGCCGATGTGACCGCAAGAATTTGCAGAGAGTTGTGGATGCAGATCAGCACATCACAGAAACCAGCCTCCCCTCCATGGTCTCTGCCTCAGTAAAGCAGCCCGTGTCATCAAAGACCTCCCCAACCCCTCTTCCATTGGGCAGAAGATACAAAGGCTTGAGAGCATGTACCACCAGGTTCAAGGACAGCCTCTATCCTACTGTTATCGGTGTTAAATAGCTCCCCAGTACGATAGGTTAGCCTCTTAACATGACAATCTACCTCGTTTTGATCTTGCACCTTATTGTTTACCTGCACTGCACGCTTCCTGTAGCTGTTGCATTTTTTTCTGCATTCTTGTTTCCCTCTGTACTACCTCAATGCACTGTGTAATGCATTGCTCTGTATGAACCGTGTATCTCAGTACCTATGACAATAATAAATCAATTCCAGATTTCCCTGATCCCCCACCCTCAGCAAATGAAGTTAAATGACTTGGCATCCCTTTTCTAGACAAAGCACTGGCAGAAATCAAATTGCACTGCTTGCATGGAAGGTACAAATCAAACTCAGCAACTCCTTCCCCAGCCGCAGGATGTCCTGAAGTGTGTTACAAGCTTGCAGAGTGCACACATCCTGGGGTAATGTTGAAAGCTCAGCAAATATTGATAACCTGCCGTGTCCCATCATCAGGGGTGCAGTGATGGTGTAGTTGGTAGTGCTGCTGCGTTGCTTGTCCAGAGACTTGGTTCAATCCTGTCCTTGGCTGCTGTCTGTGTGAGGTTTTCATGCTCCTTCTGTGAGCAGTTCTGGTGCCTCTGGGGGCTCCAGTTTCCTCCCACATCCCAAACACCTGTGGGTTGGTGGGTTAATGGGCTGTTGTAAATCAGCCCCAAATGCTTCTTCATCCCCTTTTGTACCTATGTCGACACTTTCGAGCACCCAGGTGCACTGTATTTACTGACGATCAGAGGGTCACTAGTGAGTAGGAGGATTTCTCCCAGGCTCTGAGACACAAGAGGTACTGCACATGGTGGAAGTCTAGAGCAATACGCACAATGTTCTGGAGGAACTCAGTAGGTCAGGCACAATCTATAGAAGGGAATAAACAGTCCGAGACCACTCATCAGGACTCTCAGCTGTTCTTCAACAGTACACTGAGCCTGTAAACATCGGAGTGTTTGTGTAAACATATGCGTCCTCATTGTGGAGTGCACTTTTTGCTGTTGGACTCCGGCCATATTCCACTGAGATACAATACTGGGCGTCATGGGAGGTTGTTCCTGCCTGTGGCCATCGAACTTTGCAGCTCCTCCTGTGGAGGGTCAGACACCCTGAGCCAATAGGCTGGCATAGTTTGCATATTGTTGTTTGAGGTTTTGTATTGCTATAGTTATGCTCTATTCTTGGTTGGTGCAGCTGTAACGAAACCCAGTTTCCCTCGGGATCAATAAAGTATCTCTATCTATCTATCTATCTACATGGTGCACGTAAAGATGGGGGTGTTTGTGTAAACACAGGCATTCACTGAGCACATAAACATGGGTTTTATACTCAAAGTTTATGAACGGACCCCTGAATCCCTGTGATCTTTCATCCCAGAAATATGACCCCTCACCTCTGAATTCACAGACGTGCTTTTTGGATCGCAGCAGGTCCCTGTTGACTAATCCAGAGGAGTAGCTCCTCTTCCAAGGAATCCTGACTGGGGAAGGAGGGAAGTTGAGCAAAACAAATTGACAAAATGGGTTATTGTACGAAGAACAAAGACCGTAGAGTAGTGGGATAGATCTGTACTAAAAAGGACCGGGGAATGTGCTGAGCCTGTCTGCTGGTGGGCTGCTCACAATGCCGACACAAAGTTTTTGAAACAGAACAAACTTTGTGTAAGGAGTTCCCTGCCCTGTCTTATTAGTGAACTCCAGGGTGGACTGAAAGGCTCATTCAGTCTTGCTCCTTTTGTAACCGAGATGAATGATAGTTGTCTCACTCAGGAGGCCAGGGAGCCTGAGCCCCACCGTGCCTTGGAAAGAGCCTCAGGATGTCCCGGAGCGCTTTCTAGGCAAAGCACCTTGGGGAAAGCAGGGGCTATTGCAGCATAGAGAAAAGAGCAGCCAATTTGTGTACAGCAAGCTCCCGTTAATTGCACTTGGGTGACTAGTAACACAAACTGTTTTGATGCTAAAAGTGGCAGATTTCTATCTGGGGAGATCGCCTATTCTCCTTGAAGGGAGAGGGAACAAACGTTGCACCTGAGAAATGATATCCCCTTTAGCGCAGTGGCACTGCTGACCGGAGAGAAGGGGTGGAGAGGCTGCTGGGTCACAGCTTCAGCAAAACACTTTAAATCCTGAACTCAGGTGCTGTCAATAGGGATTTTGCATGTCTCCCTTGTCACTGCTCGTCCTCTGGTTTCCCTCCACATTCCAACCACGTGCTTGCAAATTAATTGTCTGTTGTACGTTACTCTCAGTGAAAGCTTGCTGTGTACGTTACTCTGAGAAAGGTTACTGTACGTCACTCCTGGCGAATGGCTTTTGCTGCTGCTGTTGGCAAATGGTAAAGGTGTGTTGCTGAGATAGAGGGAAATGCAGAGGGAGGGAGTGGGTCTGGCACTGTTGGGTTTAGCATAGGCTTGATAGGCCACATGGCTGTCTTCTGTCCTGTAATGAATAAACCAGACCCTCCCGCTGCCCTGGGAATACCAGCAGAAATTTTGGAATCTGAAAAAGAAGGTGGCAGAGACAAAGCACGGGGTCATGACTGACTCCTGGTGTGTGTGTGTGTGTATGTACCAGGCCCACCTGGTTGGTCAGGCTATTGCTGTTTGTAACCCAATGGGCTATTACACCTCCTATGTCACTGTTCATGTAATACTAACCTGCAAAACAATGTGAGATGCAAACGGCAGAAAATAACTTCAAGCCCCGTTTCTGTTACAGTGTAATCACAGTGACCTTCTGGGCGGGAGCATGGACCTGCAGGTGACACATACCGGAGTGTTGATGCCAAGATATGATTGGTTACTGTGCAAAACATATATCACTATGGGTTCAAAGTAATCAACTCGGTAAAGTTTTGCTTCTGCGCATACCTCAAAGTCTCTTGGTAACTAGGCACTTAAGATCAATCAAGAAAATTATAAGCATTCAAAGTGCACCATTTCCCCCAGGACCCTTTCTCTGTAATTGCATGGCGGTTCATCACGAAGTCCTCTGGGACACCTGCTAATCTACTTTCTATCAATGGTGCATAAATAAGATTACAGTGGAAGAGTACTCAGTTGCTTGGAAGGAAGCGAGGCTAGTATTGGCAGCCTTGCTCCAAGAGTGAATTCGACTCCCAGGCGTCCGTGAAATTGGTCTTCTCCTTATTGCAGAAAAAGACTTGCTTTTGCATAATTTCAGAGCTGCCTCGTGTGGGATGAGCCAGTTAAGTCCACAGGAAATGTGCACAGGATAACCTTGCTAATAGGGTGGTCATTTAACTGAGTGGGCAGTCCATTGGCTGCAGAATTGTAGCCCTCCCTCGGTGCTGCACTGGATGGTAACAATGCAGCATTCCCGAGTAATGCGTGGAAATGCAACTGCTGGCAGCAATGCATCACTCCTCAGAACTGCATTTGAAGATAACTGCAGGCAAGATGTAGCACTCAGTATGTAGTGGAAAGCAGCATTCCCTCAGTACTGAATGGAAAAAACAGCTGCACCATTTCCTCAGAACTACACTGGTGGGCTCAAGTCAGTGAACTGCGTCTTGAACTTACAGAGAGGAATGTGGTGCCAACTCGGCCACTGTACTACAACAATCTCCTCAAAGTGAAGTAAAATCTTTTTCCAGTGATGAAGCTGAATGTCCCAGAAAACCTCAAATCAGCTTTGATGCCCCTTGTGCATCTTCACTGCTGACCAAATCTGTGTGTGATGAACAGCAGTGAAGCCTTTCACAGCTGAATAGCCCATTGGTGCAGATTTCAGAGCGAGGACATGGATGAAGCACCAGAAGGCCATTCCAAACACCTCCCCATTACTCTGTATGCAATAGACTCTTGGGACTTTGTTACAGTGGATATTTTTGTGTGTGGGGGAAAAAGGGTAGGGGTGCTATGGCAGGGATTGTAAACTCCCTATGGAAGGAAGAGACACAGCAGTCCTGGTAAACAAGGCTGACCTTACTGAACTGTCAACAGTGAAAATATTACAGGCATATTTCAAAATGTGGGTTACATTTGGTAAGAAACCAGGCATGTATAAGCAACCATCTGTGGCCACTTCTCTCAGCCTGGCTTGTGATCTGTTGAACTATTCAATACCTCCCCTACCTCCTCACCAACCGGCTGGTGCCACAGTGAGATCAGTGCCAGACTCTGGAGCGAAGGTTCCCGAGTTCGAATCCAGTTCGGGCCACCCCCGAGCACGCTTTCCATTTGTGCCGGGTTGAGTGTCGAGCTAGCCACTCAGCCTCGAAGGGTCGAGTCAGGAACATTCATAACGTGACCCGGTTAATCCTGACACCACGTGCCAGCAAAGAATGGCTGAATGTCTGGTACGATACGCTTAAGAAAAAAACCTCCTCACCAGTCTGTGATTTACTTCATCTAGTTCTCTCAGGACTCTGCAGATTTAAAATCAGTAACAAAAAGGCACAGCTCATTTTAAAACATTATTAAAGGGCTATAGGTCACGTAAAATCATTATTGAAACGACATAACTAAACTTCCTTTATTGTTCACTGAGGAAAAAAATGCAAATTGTCAAAAGATGAAGTACATGCTTAATTTTGGTTTTTCAGAGACTAGGCTCAAGAGTGAATATGTAGTGTTGATGTATTTGTCAGCTATTATCTCATTGAACGTTGCCCCTGAGAGGCTGACTGGTCTCTTTTCCATGTTTGTCCATGTATCAGTAAAAAGTAAGTGGCGTGATTTTAAAGGCATGCCTCCTCGCGGTCCAATGGCTGCAAGTCCAATTTGTAGTGGGAGATGGCATGGGATTTCTGCATGTTACTGAGGGGAGACACACTGGATGGAGTGTGCAAATGATGCAAGAAGAGGGGGTGTCAGTGGAGGGCAATACTGGGTGTCTAAATGTGGGGGCACAGAGGATGACAATTTAAATGAAGGCACAGATGGCAGTGTATAACCAGGGAGGGTCCTTGTTGGCAATTAAACTGGGATGGCACTGATTATTCAGTCTTCAGCTTGTAAATACTCCCAGTTCTGTATGAAAATGTCAGCAGAGCACATGCCAATCCTCACTGAGGATGGTGGGGGGTGGGGTACTGGTTAGTGGTGGAAAGGGCGAGCAGCTTCAAGTTCCAGGGTGTAAGTATCTCACAGGATCCATCCTGGACCCAACACACTGATGGAATCACAATGAAGGAATGCCAGGGGTTTGAGAAGGTTCAGCGTGTCATCAAGACTCCAGCTGTATGATGGAGAGCACTCTGACTGGTTGCATCACTGCCGGATAGCAAGGCTCCAATACACGGGATCGAAAGAAGCTGCAGAGGGTTGTAATCTTAGCCCGTTCCCTCATGGACACAAGTCTCCCCGTCATTGAGGATATCTTCAAGATGCAGTGCCTCAAGAAGGCGACATCAGCATCCAAGATGTGTCTTATTCTCATTGGGCAAGAGGCACTGGGGCCTAAAAACCCACACTCAACAGGAACAGCATCTTCCCCACTTCCATCAGATTTCTGAACAGGATACCAACCTATGGACACCATCTCACTATTCCTCTTTTTTCCCTGTGGATTTTTTTTTCCTAACGTAATAATTTTGATGTCTTGCATGGCACTGCTGCCACAAAACAACAGACTTCATGACGTATGTCAGTGTGTTTGATTTTGTTTTGGTGTAAGTAAAAGCATCCGTTAGTCTTGCGAGACCATGGATCTGCCCCTGGAAAGTCGTCACTCTCCAGGGCGCAGACCTGGGCAAGGTTGTGTGGAAGACCAGCAGTTGCCCATGCTGCAAGTCTCCTCTCTCCACGACACCAATGTTGTCCAAGGGAAGGGCATTAGGACCCATACAGCTTGGCACCAGTGTCATCGCAGAGCACTGTGTGATTAAGTGCCTTGCTCAAAGGCACAACACATTGCCTCAGCTGGGGCTCGAACTCACGACCTTCAGGTCACTAGTCCAATGCCTTAACCACTTGGCCACGTGCCCACTGTTTTGATGTACACATGAGGAAACATGAGGAAATGAATTGTAGCAGCAGAGATGTGGTTTTTGAGGAGGATGTAAAGAATATCATGGATTAAATGAATATCTAACGAGGATGTCATAAATAGAGCAAATACAAAGGGAGAAATTATGTATGAGATCATGAAAAGGCAACGTAACTTCATTGGACATGTGATTAGGAAAGAGGAGTTAGAATGTACAGTAATTATGGGAAAGACTGAAGAGAAGAAAGCAAGAGGAAGACAAATGATGATGGAGACAGCAGCCAGACAATTGGAAATGAATACCAATGAATTGATCCACTTGACCTGAAACAGGAGTGTGTGGGCCATGGCAATCAAAGCGCAAACTGGGCACGGCACCTGATGATGATGGTGATGTACACTGGTGTTAGTAGCTCAGGCAGATTGGCCAAATCGTACTGGAAAATTGCTCGGTCAGATTTGGGGGCAGCTGGGGGTTCCAACTTCTACAAGCAGTGTCAGCAGCCTTTGTTTTTTTTTGGCTAGAAGTTTGTGTTGGGGATTTTGGCCTGACTCTCTCTTCTCGACACCCAGCCCAGTACAGGACCTTGGTATAAGTACTGGCATCTCTAGGGGTGGTGGAGCTGAGTCTTTGAAAATTTGTAAGAAAGAGGTAAATACTTTCTCAATAAGCTAGGGGACAAAATATTTATTACTATGTGGAGTTGAGGTTACAGTCAGGTTGGCCATGACCTATGTAGCAATACATTGTGGAGTTGGCCCTTCCAGCCCTTTGAGCAGTGCCCCCCCTCCCCAACAACCCCCTGACAACCCTGATTTAACCCTAACCTAATCACGGGATAATTTACAATGACCACTTAACAAACCTGGTATGTCTTTGGACTGTGAGAGGATGCCAGAGCCCCTGGAGGAAATGCATGCATTCCATAGGGAGGATGTACAAAGCCTTACACAGGTTATGCTGAGACAGAGCGCTGAGCTCCGACGTCCCCAAATTTTAACCTTTCATGCTACTGTGGTGCCCAGATATGAATGGATTGGATTAGAGAAATTGAATGGATAGAACAAGTTTGAGGGGCCGCGTGGTCTCCTGCCTCTAATTCATATGCATGTGTATTTTACTGAATTCTTCTGAGTTGTAACCACCGAGGATGTGGAGGGCCACTCCCATCTTTTACTACATTTGAGGCTCAAAGGCCAAAACATTAATTCACTGACTTTTAATTATCATCAGGTTCTGAAAACCCACCTCTTAAATGTGATTGGTCATTAAAGCAACTACAACTATTTCCCAAAGGGAGTCATTAAAAACCAACAGCTCAGTAGACAAGAAATAACTATTACATCTCAGTGTTTAGAAACAGTCAACGTGCTATTAATGGATTTGCTGGCTTAGCATCGAAGTATGACCTGATAAGACCTTGTTGTCTTAGTAACCATACAGACCCTGGTATAGAATGGCACTGGACGAGGTTGCTAAGCGTTGACAAAGGCTGCCTTTCATGATGACAATTGATAGACTGGCCAGTGATATTCTTCAGTGATTAGTGAGGGGGGTGTTGAAATGCTATAACTTAATCTTTTACTGATTCACCAATATGCGAGATTTCTGCCCAGACTACCGTGAGCCCCTGTGAGAGGCTGCGAGTTGTTTTCATGCACGGTTTGATTGCCACCGTGGCGGGTTGTTATTCAGCAGTGCACTTGACTGGCTTTGGTGATTGCACCCCCCCCCACTCCCCTCCCCGGTACACTGGCATTCAGCAACCATTTGGGGATGGGGCTGGCTTAAACTTAGCATGCCGCACAAGGTGGGTTTGTACCTTCTCAACCTCTGCCTTGTCATCATACAATGTGCTCACAAGCACTTGGAACATAAACCGTACAGGCCTTTCAGCCCACAGTGTTGTGCTGACCTTTTAACCTACTCCACAATCAAGCCTACTAGCTCTCCATTTCCCTTTTATCCATGTGCATATCTAAGAGTCTCTTAAATATCCCTAATATATCAGCCTGTACCCCTGGCACTGTATTCTGGGCAGTTACCATTCCCTGTATCAAAACTGGACCTCTGAGGTATCTCCCCAAACTTTCCTTCATTCAGTTTAAAAGGATAGCCTTTGGAATTGGCCATTGCTCCCCTGGGAGAAAGGTGCTGGCTGCCCACTCTGTCAATGCCTCATCATTTTACACACTTCTATGAAGTCACTTCTCATCTTCCTTCATTCCAAAGAGAAAAGCCCAAGCTCGCTCAACCTTTCCTCAGAAGACATGCTATCTAATCCAGGCAGTATCCTGGTAAATTTCCTCTGCAATCCCTCAAAAGTTTCCACATCCTTTCTTTAATAAGGTGACCAGAACAGAACCCAGTACTAGAATTTTATAGAAGAATTTGGAAGTATTTTCCTGGTAAAATCATCTTTTTGAAATACCTCAGCAATTTTCAATTAAGTATGAACTCCCTCCTGGCTGTGGTTCCAGCCCAGTTGGTACGTGGGTGGGAAACTACTTGGGAAGATCAGGTGTTGTAAGCAAGGAACAATTTGGCTGGCACCATGGCACACCTGGTCGGATTTGCTGTCTCACATCTGGTAGGATTGCTGTCTCACATCTGGTAAGATCGCTGCCTCACAGCTGGTAGGATTGCTGTCTCACAGCTGGCACATCTGGTAGGGTTACTGCCTCACATCTGGTAGGATTGCTGCGTCACATCTGGCATCTGGTAGAATTGCTGCCTCACATCTGGTAGGATTGCTGCCTCACATCTGGCATCTGGTAGAATTGCTGCCTCACATCTGGTAGAATTGCTACCTCGCATCTGGTGGGATTGCTGTCTCACATCTGGCATCTGGTCGGATTGCTGCCTCACATCTGGTAGGATTGCTGTCCCACAGCTGGCAGGATTGCTGTAGTGACCCCAGGTTCACCTGATGTCTGATGCTGTATACAATGAGTTTATATGTTCTTCCGGTGACCATGTGGGTTTCCTCTGAGCGCTTCAATTTCCTCCCACGTTCCAAAGATACGCAGGTTCGTGGTGGAATTAGCCACTGTAGGGTGCTCTTAGTGAGTGGTTGTGTATTATAATCAGAGGGAAATTGATGGGAATGTGGAGGGAACATTAGTGAGGAACAAGACTGCTTTGTGAGCTAGCATAATTTTGATGGGCTGAAATGACTTCCTCTGAATGTTTTCCATATTTCCTTACAATGCAGGAATGAAACAAGACATGAGATTGTACTCCATATCGTGATAGTGACTGTAAGATTTGACTATCAAGCAGATTTCCAAGAATATTTTGAAGGTGAAGAGCAATACGAAGATGTTTTGGGAGGAATATCTGGAGGTAGACCTGACGGAACTGGACATGGGGTGTTGCAAAGGTCCGGAAGGGTCAGACAGATGTAAATATGAGGAGAGGCAAGCCCCAGGGGGTATTCAAACACGGATAAATATTTTAAAATTGAACCCTTGCTGGATTGTGAGGTCATTCTTGGTGATTTGGTAAGCAAGGCTTGCTGATGGTCAGAGTATATGAGTCTAATGCAGAATTTAACCCAGTCCTGCTGGTTTGGTTGATGTCAGTTTAAAGTGAGGGGACAGTCACTAGTACCAGACAAGTGAGCCACAAGGTTGTAATCCACCACACGGACAACCGTGTGAGGAATTCAGCTTCTCAGAGGAGCCCACCATAGTCCGGACAGTAAGGGATATTAATTTTCAGCATTTCAACACCGTCTGGCAGCTCATGGAGGCCGACCACTGGCCAGTGTGCCAGTCTTCTCAGTGACCTCAGCTTGGGGATGTGGTTAGGGGAGCTTTGGAATAAATCTCTCCAGAGGTTCTCAGACGTACAGAGTGGGAAGGCTGATCCCTCCTTGGCTTCACTCTGATCACCCTGGTGCCAGGACAGTGGCTCTGCCGGCAAATGGAAAATAATGTACTAGCTTTCCCAGCAGTGGGAATTGGCAAGGAAGAGTCAGCTGGGTCAGTGGTGGGCAGGAGCAAATTGCTGGACGGGTGGAATAACATACATTCTTGTTCTTGATTCCCTAACGCAGCTAGGTTTTCTGCACACATAGGTTAATCCATCTTTCCATACTTGTGTGGGAAGTAGAGTCGGCCGTTGTGTTTAATTAGTGCCTTTCACAACCTCATGACATTGCAAAGCAGTCTGCAGCTAATGAAGTGTTGGCCCACTGGTACTGTAGGAAATGTGAGAGAGTGTGTGCTCTCTCCATCAGTCTTCCTGACCTGTGCCCAACAACTTTCCATTGTTTTTACATGCAGGATAATTTACAGCAACCAGTTCACCTGTTGGCACAGGTTAGGGACTGGGAGGAATCCAGAGATCCCACACAGTCAAAGGGAGAATGTGCAAACTTTGCTCAGGTTGAACATGAGGTCAGGATCAATCCCAGTCTCCTGAACCGTGAGGCAACCACGCCAACCTCTGCACTGCCGTGTTGCTATGTTATGTTATGTCATGTCTGTCTGAGACACATAGTTCAACATCTCATCTGCACGTAGAGTGAATATGGATGACCTTTATGTGTGGTGGACTTCTGGTTTGAGTTCAACACTGGCAAAAATCCATTAAATATCTCAAAGACTAATGTCACTTCAGCAAATTCAGGAACAAATACTGGCGAAACACATACAAACAGCTGGAGGATTTCAGCTGGTCAGGCTGCATCTGTGCAGGGAAATAAAATGTTGACATCTGAGTCCTTCGTCGGGATGATTGGTGGGTGATAGGGTGATAACGATTGATTGAAGTTCAAAATGAGTTTTATTACCAAAGCACGTATATGTCACTATATACAACCCTGAGATTAATTTTCCTGTGGGCATACTCAGCAAATCTATAGAATAGTAACGATAACAAGATCAATGAAAGTTCAACCAGAGTGCAGAAGACAACAAATAGTGCAATTGCAAATATAAATAAATAATGAGATAATAAGATACAGTCCTTAAAGTGAGATCATTGGTTGTAGGAACATTTCAATGATGGGGCAAGTGAGTGTAGTTATCCTCTATTATTCAAGAGCTTGATGGTTGAGGGGTAGAAACTGTTCTTGAACCTGTTGGTGTGAGTTCTGAGGCTTTTGTATCTTCTACCTGATGGCAGCAGCGAGAAAAGAGCATGACCTGGTGGTGGGGATCTCTGATATTGGATGCTGCTTTCCTATAATGGCGTTTCATCTAGATGTACTCAATTGTTCATTTTCTTCCATAACTGCCACCTGACCTGCTGAGTTTCTCCAGCATTTTGTGTGCTGTTCAAGGATTGCAGCAACTGCAGACACTCTTGTGGGACTTGAAGAGGAAAGACTATTCACATCTTGTGATGACTTGCAGAGTCTTTTCTATATTAGTCAGCAAACAGCCTGGGATATTTGATCTGGAGGTGGACACGTGATCACTCCAGGAAATGGGTGCTGGTTAATTTAGTTACTGTTTTGTTTCTACCTAGTTCATTATTGTGTGTAATTTTAGTCAGTAGTTAGATCTAATGATTAACTGAATTGAACTGGGACACACTGCGCTGATCTTAAACAAAACACAGAAACGTCGACTAAATCACCAGCAGAGTACACTACCACACCAAAGGAATGTGCGCTTCCCAGGTCTCTCCGAACCAATTGGCTTTCTCTGTTGGAGTACCCTGACTTGCACATCCCTAGTGGAGATGATAATTGCCAGAATTCAAGACTGTGCTGGGCTCTTCAACCCAGGCTGACCAACGGATGTGTAGTAAAACCTTTTTTTAAAAAAATTATTTTCTTTGATTCTTTTTTAACTTGCTGAAGTATTGGTGATATTGAGAAGTGGCTTGTTTTAGGCAATCTGTTATTTCTGACCAAAGCAGGCAGCCCAAACTGGAGGTCAAACTTTTGTTTTCAAGATAGTTTAATGTTATTTCAAGTCGACAAGCATGAAGGAGAATGAAATAATTGTTACTCTAGATTTGATGAAGCACAGAAATACACACAGTAAGATAAGGAACATGATAGTAATAAAAAACACAACAAAAATTAATATGTGAGATTGGTTATATACTTAGATTGTATGTCCATAAAGTGATACTAGGCGCAAGTGTGTCTGTATGTAAGATGACCTACAGGAAATGACAAAGTAGTGGTGGTTGGGGGTGTGGAGGGGTGGGTTAGTGAGTAGCCTTTTACCTTGTTCAGCCTTTCTGTTTGGGGAAAGTAACTGATTTTGGGTTTGGTGGTCCTGGTGTAGGTGCTACATATCCTCCTCGCTGATGGAAGTGGGACATACAGTCCATGAGCTGTGTGGGTGGGACCCTTCATGATGTTACTGGCCCTCTACTAGCACCTTTCTTGTATATATGTCCATGATGGAAGGTAGGCTGGTACTGGTGATGTTGGGCAGATTTGACTACTTGTTGTAGAGCCTTTCTGTCTGCTGTAGTGCAGTTCCTGTACCAAGCAGTGACGCAGAATGTTAGGATGCTCTCTATTGTGCATCTGTAGAATGACAGGAGTATAAATGTGCGTAGTCCAGCTCTCTTCAGCCTCCTCAGAAAGTAGAGGTGTTGGTGAGCTTTTCTGACTGTGATTCTGGATTTGCAATGATCATCGTATTTTTGTGGCCGCAAACTTTGGAGTCTGCTAGTGGAACTATTGTGTCTATTAAAGCACATCATAATTTTAAACATCACTTTTAAGATGGCAGCAGAGTGGTGCTGATGTTGGTGCTGCTGCCTCACACCTCGTGATCCAGTTTCGATGGTGGCCCCTGATGCCATCTGAGAGGGTTTGTATGTTCTCCCTGTGACCACATGGTTTCACTTCCATTGCTCCAGTTGCCCTCATCTTCCAAAGACAGATTGGTAGGGTAATTGACCGCTGTGAGTTACCATTTTGTGTAATTGAACAGAAGTTGATGAGCTTATGAGGGAAAATATTTAGCTCAGCAGTGTAATAAGGAGAGGCAGAATGAGTTTGTGGATTGCTCTGTTGGGAGCAGGCATGGACCTAATGAGTCCAGTGGCTGCTTTCTACTTTGTAATGTGCTTTTTAATATGCAAGTCCACCTTTATGGAGGAAGGAACCCAAGGCTGCTGTTCAATCAATCCTGCTTGCTAAAATCTTTTTTCAGCGTTTCCTGAGTCTCCAAGACTTCTGAAGATATGGAAGCCAGAACCATGCAAAAATGTCCATAGACCAACAAAGCCCTGGTGTATTTAACATAATGTCTCTGGATCTGAAATCGCAATATCTAGCAGTGATTCTACATAACCTATTCATCCCCAGGAACACTAACACTAGGTAAAGTATCGGTGGGTCAGCTGGTCATCACAGGTTAACTTGATAGATTCCTGTGATAGGGACAGAGCACAGTGTTATATTGTTTCCATAACCAGAGTTCTCCATTCACGATTCACCATGCTGAAATCTGTAATTGTAGAACAGAAATTCTTGTGATAATTTCATAATGTGGTTTGGTGGTCAGTTTGCAAGCTTGTAATTGTATTGTTCTGTTAGTACTTCTCTCTCTTTGTTACTCGTACTGCATCATACTCTCACCCTCTCTCATCATATCACTGTCCCTCAATTTCACTAACGTAAGAAATAGTTGGAGTTGTGTTGTATATTTAATGTTTCAATGGCATTTAAGTAATCTTTATAGAAACATAGAAAATCTACAGCACAATACAGGCCCTTCGGCCCACAAAGTTGTGCCGAACATGTCCCTACCTTAGAAATTACTAGGCTTACCTATAGCCCTCTATTTTTCTAAGCTCCATGTACCTATCCAAAAGTCTCTTAAAAGACCCTATTGTATCCGCCTCCACCACCGTTACCGGCAGCCCATTCCATGCACTCACCACTCTCTGCGTAAAAAAAAAACTTACCCTGACATCTCCTCTATACCTACTCCCCAGCACCTTAAACCTGTGTCCTCTTGTGGCAACCATTACAGCCCTGGGAAAAAGCCTCTGACTATCCACACAATCAGTGCCTCTCATCATCAGGTCACCTCCCATTCTCCGTCGCTCCAAGGAGAAAAGGCTGAGTTCACTCAATCTATTCTCATAAGGCATGCTCCCCAATCCAGGCATGGTCCTTGTAAATCTCTGCACCCTTTCTATGGCTTCCACATCCTTCCTGTAGTGAGGCGAGCAGAACTGAGCATGGTACTCCAAGTGGGGTCGGACCAGGGTCCTCTATAGCTGCAACATTACCTCTCGGCTCCTAAACTCAATTCCATGATTGATGAAGGTGAATACACCGTATGACTTCTTAACCACAGAGTCAACCTGCGCAGCTGCTTTGAGCGTCCTATGGACTCGGACCCCAAGATCCCTCTGATCCTCCACACTGCCAAGAAAGAGTCTTACCATTAATACTATATTCTGCCATCATATTTGACCTATCAAAATGAACTACTTCACACTTATCTGGGTTGAATTCCATCTGCCACTTCTCAGCCCAGTTTTGCATCCTATAAATGTCCCCCTGTAACCTCTGACAGCCCTCCACACTATCCACAACACCCCCAACCTTTGTGTCATCAGCAAACTTACTAACCCATCCCTCCATTTCCTCATCCAGGTCATTTATAAAAATCATGAGTAGTAAGGGTCCCAGAACAGATCCCTGAGGCACTCCACTGGTCACCGACCTCCATGCAGAATATGACCCATCTACAACCAGTCTTTTTTTTCTGTGGGCAAGCCAGTTCTGGATCCATAAAGCAATGTCCCCTTCGATCCCATGCCTCCTTACTTTCTCAATAAGTCTTGCATGGGGTATCTTATCAAATGCCTTGCTGAAATCCATTTACACTACATCTACTGCTCTTCCTTCATCAATGAGTTTAGTCACATCCTCAAAAAATTCAATCAGGCTCGTAAGGCACGACCTGCCCTTGACAAAGCCATGCTGACTATTCCTAATCATATTATACCTCTCCAAATGTTCATAAATCCTGCCTCTTAGGATCTTCTCCATCAACTTACCAACTACTGAAGTAAGACTCACTGGTCTATAATTCCTTGGGCTATCTCTACTCCCTTTCTTGAATAAAGGTACAACATCCGCAACCCTCCAATCCTCCGGAACCTCTCCCATCCCCATTGATGATGTAAAGATCATCGCCAGAGGCTCAGCAATCTCCTCCCTTGCCTCCCACAGTAGCCTGGGGTACATGCCATCCAGTCCCGGTGACTTAACCAACTTGATGCTTTCCAAAAGCTCCAGCACATCCTCTTTCTTGATATCTACATGGTCAAGCTTTTCAGTCTGCAGCAAGTCATCACTACTATCACCAAGATCCTTTTCCATAGTGAATACTGAAGTAATGTATTCATTAAGTACCTCTGCTATTTCCTCCGGTTCCATACATACTTTCCCACTGTCACACTTGATAGGTCCTATTCTTTCACGTCTTATCCTCTTGTTCTTCACATACTTGTAGATTGCCTTGGGGTTTTCCTTAATCCTGCCTGCCAAGGCCTTCTCATGGCCCCTTCTGACTCTCCTAATTTCCTTCTTACGCTCCTTCCTGTTAGCCTTATAATCTTCTAGATCTCTAACGTTACCTAGCTCTCTGAACCTTTCGTCAGCCAGTCAGTCAGTCAGTCATTGGGTGCCGTCCTGAATCTGGGGTTGGCGGCTATGCACCTCCATCTTCTTCGATCATAAGCTTTTCTTGTCTTCTTGACTAGATTTATTACAGCCTTTGTACACCACGGTTCCTGTACCCTGCCATAACTTCCCTGTCTCATTGGAACTTATCTATGCAGACATCCACACAAATATCCCCTGAACATTTGCCATATTTCTTTTGTACATTTCCCTGAGAACATCTGTTTCCAATTTAAGCTTCTGATTCCTGCCTGATAGCCTCATAATTCCCCTTACTCCAATTAAACGCTTTTCTAACTTGTTTGTTCCTATCTCTCTCCAGTGCTATTGTAAAGGAGATAGAATTATGATCACTATCTCAAATACTGAGAGATCTGACACCTGACCAGGTTCATTTCCCAATACCAAATCAAGTACAGCCTCTCCTCTTGCAGGCTTATCTACATATTGTGTCAAGAAATCTTTCTGAACGCACCTAACAAACTCCACCCCATCTAAACTCCTTGCTGTAGGGAGATGCCAGTCGATATTTGGGAAATTAAAATCTCCCATCACAACAACTCTGCTATTATTACACCTTTCCAGGATCTGTTTCCCTATCTGCTCCTTGATATCCCTGTTACTATTGGGCGGCCTATTAAAAATACCCAGTAAAGTTATTGACCCCTTCCTGTTCCTAACCTCCACCCACAGAGACTGTGTAGACAATCCCTTCATGGCATCCACCTTTTCTGCAGCCTTTATATATTGCTTGATTAAGCATTCTTGTTTAAATAATTAATGACGGGGCATATGTAAAAATATATTAATTGCATATGTCATCACGCTACCAGGTGATAAATGCGTGCCTCACTTAAAGTAAACTTGAACTGCGACCTGCATTCCCAGACTCCCATGTCTTCCTTTGAATTAGTTTAATGTTTTGAAGTGACCATCTTGTCTCCTGTTCCTACCTTGCTATTCAAAATGATGGCTGATTTGTTACCCTCTGTGCCATCTTCCAGCCTTGTGTCCTAAAGTCCCTAAGTGTCACTTTGTAACAGAGCTCCTTTCTTATTAATTCTTCTTTCTTCAATTGCAGAGCTCCTGGGCTCCACAAAGAGGCTGAATGTGAACTACCAAGATTCAGATGGGTGAGTACCATCAGCTTCCGGTTTGCGCTGATCTTGCAACCCTCAGTGCCAAAAATCAGTTCAGCTGTAGGATCAATCGATACCCCAGGGAACATTTCCCTGCATTGTTTATCTTAAAGAGGGGATACCGTACTGGGGAGAGTATCACAATGCATTCTCCAAATGTCTGTTTTCTGCCTCAAGCTGATGCTATTTTTACTGTTGATGCAAGTGCAAAGAGCTGGGTCTTCTGTTACACATTTCTTACCGTGAAATAGTTGTGGGTTCTGCCCCTACAAAATCAGTCAAACATAGAACATAGAAGGCAATTCATGAGGTAAGGGGTTATCACCGTTTCTGACTATCCCTTGACTACTCTCAGCAAACAAAGTAATCTGTCTAACATCTCTGTTTTTGAACGAGTCTTGGATCAGAAAGATCTCTCTTTCCACAAACACTTGCTGAGAGTTACTAGCTTTTTCTGTTTTTATTTCAGATTTCAAGCAACTACAGTTTTTTTTGATATTCGGGAATTTCACAAAGTCTATTTTGAAGCCCCTAGGATCTTGCACAGACACGTTATTTGATGATGTAGTAATTGGGAGCTGTAGGTGGGGCGATACCCAATCTTATAAAAGAACCAAGATACCGATCACTGACAAAAGTGAATGCTATTCAATTGCTTGACTAAAGCTTAAATTCAGGACTTCTGGAGGTAAACAACAGGTGGTTCGACATCTGAAAACAGAAAGTGCTGGGAAGAGACGGGTGCGTGTGGAGAGAAAAACAGATCAGCACCTCATCTGCACTTGAGCAAAGAAAGAAGATTTGAGTGCAAAAGGGTTGCCACCTACACCATGAATCACCCAGTACTGACTGGCCTGCCTATTCCCAGCCATTTTGGATGGGCTTTGAGTTCATGTCAAAATTTCAGAAGTGGTCCGAGTGGCTGGTCTCTCTTTAGGGAAGGAAATCACAAACTCCAGACACGGCTCACAAAGGGCAGCCTGCACTCGTATTTCGGCCAAGGTGACTGCTGTCTATATGGGCTCAGACCAAGGATTGGAAGAACATTCATTCCTGAGGGTCTTACAACGACTCTGCTCCTTATAAAACATCACCTTGTGACAGGAACGCAGGTGGTGGCTGCGTTTTTCTCTGTGATGGCTCTTTAACCCCTCCCGGAGGCTTCAGGTATATGACATTAGCACAGCGTGGGTGTGCCTGCCCAGTGGCTTCCCCACTCTTCAGGTGCCACACGGGCTTTAGGAGAAGCAGCATGGAAGTGTCATCGCTCAGTAAAGGCAACTGTCTGGGTCGTTAGTGAAGGATATGTGAGATACCTGTTAAGCTAGAGGAGTGGTTAAGATGGCCAGTGCTGTAGCTGAGCATTAGTGGAGCGATACAGTTGAGAACTGGCTATGAGTCTTGCTGGTCAGTGGATGTGGAAGAGGGTGAGACAAATGTTGGAAGAGTCCAGGAACTATCCACAAGTTTTACTTGTTGGTCCCTAGGCACCTGCCCACTGGAGGGCCCTGAGACGCTATCCTATTCTGTACATGCAGAGTTGGTGAGTTCCCTCACATCATCTCAGACCATGGTTGTCTTGTCTAAGGCTGGACAACGAATGCAAATACTTCAAGGGGCCCCCACCTACCCTTGCTGCCTGCCTGGTCGTTGGGTTTCCTGCTGGCAGCCGTATAGTGCTCTTTACACTGATTTGTGCAGTCAAAGGACACTTAGTGCACAGAAAAAGCACCTTAAGCCTCCCAAGTACTTACAAAGTGTGTTGCATTGCAGAAATGATGGTGTATGCAAAGCTCTATCCCAAAATCTGTAATGTAAAAACCATCAGAGAATGAACTGCTCATGAGAGACCTAATGACAGCAATAGGGAAGAATCTCTCTTATCGCTCTTTGAAATGGTCATCGGGTCCTTTAAATGCATTTACAACACTGACTACATCTCCACCAGTTAATTGGCTGTAGAAGGACTTCAAGAGGTGCTGAGGTCACGATGGGCACTGTGTCTGCTTTTGGTTTGCCTTGGGCCTCCTTCCTCAGTCTGACTTGGTAGCTGTCAGATGAGATCAGAGCGATGTTGGAACCAAAACACTGGGCCTTTGCATCGGGAGCCTGACTCAGGCTCAAAAATACTTAATTAAAACTGCTGTCCACGTTCAACTGAGGTGTTAGGGCCGAGTCTTGAGTCTGTTCCTGCTCGATGAGTAGAGATGAACTTGGAACAAACCTGGTCTCATGTGTTGGGAATCCCAGCATACAGATACCTGGAGGAGGGACGTGTTGACAGCTCAGTGGGTCTCAGGCCCCCTTAACTGCAAGGGAATGATGATTAATGCAGTGCCACTGAGGTGCCCCACAGCTGGATGTTCTGCACTTTCCCAAACTGAAATACACTTGGCACGGCTTCTGTTGTGAGGAAAAATGCTCAAACGTTTATTTTATTGTCAAAGTATGTATGTACTGTACTGTACAACTCTGATATCCGTCTTCTCCAGATAGCCATGAAATACAGAAAAACTATGGGAGTTCTTTGTTGAGAAAGAAAACATCAACCCCTTCCCACCCCGCCACACGAAAACGAAAAAGAAACAAAACTTACAAAACCCAAACTCCCCACTACTTCCCTCACACAAAAAATTAACATTGCCTACATGGACAGCAACAGCTGGAACATCAAACCCCAAACCCCCAACCCCCTTCCTTGCACAAAATCTAACAGATCGCCCATCCAGAAATCGGTGACTAGAACCTCAGACCCCAACCCTCTGCCTTGCACAAAAAAAGACAATAGCATCAAGGATGCCAGAAAGGTCATTGATACTGTGAATGCTAGCAGTACCAGCGTGCATATGTAACTTGAACACCTCTTCAAAATAGTTCATCAGATTTTCCATATTCCTCGTAGTCACTTACACAGAAGGCCATTCAGCCCATTGAACCAATACATAACTGGCAGCAATCCCATCAGTCCCATTCTTCAGGCCAGAGAGCATTCAGCTCTGAGGTTCTTAGAGCACATGAATTGGTTAGTTGTTTAATGTGAGTCATTAATCATTTAGAGTAACTTGTGTTTTTTTTCAGAAACTCGCTCTTTGTAATGTGGTCTCCTGGTTCTTTCTGCTTAAGCTTGCTAAGTTTATTTTGATAGGTTCAGGGGTTCTGTGTTACTTGTATTATTTAAGTGGATGCCTGATTAGTGCTAATAACGGGGTCTTAGTTTTGAGAATGTTTTTTCTCACAGTATAGCTCGGCCAAGCCACTGATGTTCTTTTGGAATCATTATAAATAAACACTGGTTGCCATCTCTATGTCAGAGCCTATCTTTCCTCCATGCTTAGGTTCAAATATTGCCAGTGCACGCCGTGACACATTCCCCATTTGCATCACTCTATCCCACTATCTCTCACTTCACTGTTTACTTCCCCCGCCCCAGTTTCTCTTACCACTCACTCACATTGTGACCAGTTCACCAACTGAGCAACACATTTTGGGATTTGGGAGGAAAGTAGAGAACCTACAGAGAAGTCACAGGAGAATATACACACTACAACTGTGTACAGGCAGGCTGGAGGAGAGGATCAAACCTGGGTTACTGGAGCTGGAAGACAGCAATACTAACTGTTAAGCCTCTGTGCCAGCCAATATATGATGAGCATCTTAAACAATCAGTTCCCAAGGTGGCTGTTCACCCTACTCTCTAAGGTGGCACGCTGCTCTAAGACAGAGGAGTCTGGTTCTGGAGATGACCCACACTGTCTGTCCAAGCCCACACATCAGTCCACTGCTGAGAGAATGCCGTACTGTCAGCACTATTGGTGCTAAGGAACAAGGTTACACGTAAGTCGCCCAGTGAATGCCGAACCATCAGTGGTGTTGATCCTCAGGAACAATACTACACTGAAGTCGCTCTTTTGTCTTCAGTGAACGTGATCTTCCCACTGTTCTATTTTTGGGATCTGTTGAGCACCACAGGAGCTGTGTTTGCATCCTGGGCTCTGAGAACAACAGCGCATGTCAAGACTTTGTTCATAAACGAGGGGAGGCCTGATAGAAGCTTAAAGTTATGAGATTATAAAAGGCATAGACAGCTGGTGTCTTTCTCCTAGGGTCCAATCTCTGGTACCAGAGGGCAAGGTAGGAGATGGCAAATTCAATGGAGACATGCAGGGCAGTTTTTTTTTCCACACTGATGGTGGGTGTCTAGGATGTGTTACCAGGGATAGTAGTGGGAGAATATGATGGAGGCATTCGGATATGAATATGCAGGGATTGGAAGGATATGGATCATGTGCGGCAGAAGGGATCAGATGACATTAGCTTAATTATTTGAGCAAAGCATCATGGGCTGAAAGGGCCTGTTCTTGTTTGTACTGTTTTATATAAGAGCCGTTTCAAAATAAACAATAATCCAAGCACATATGCAAACACATGTATACAGACAGACAGACCGGCCCACCAGACAGACTGACAGATAAGGTGACCAAAGACATGCACGCACATACATACATACATACATACACACACACACACACACACACACACACACACACACACACACACACACACACACCCAATACCACCACCAAAATCCTGGTGTTCTTTGCCTGGGACATCACAAGTTAGCTGTGGCAGTTCTCAAATCCAACACTCGTCATCTTTGGAAAAATCCTTGATACCTGGTATTTTGTGATCTAATGCAAATCTTACTTTCACTCTCCTCAGCTGTGAAGTCTTGTGGCAACATACTGTACAATTTTTAAAAATCATTGTTGCCTTTCTTGTATTGTTAGATGGAACTTTGATAAGCAAAAGGTTCCTGGAGTTGAGTTTGTGGTCAGATCTGCTATGATGAACATGTGAGAGAGAATTATGGGAAGGTAAAAAGTGAGGGAGTGAGATTGATGGGGAGTCCTCTAGACATGATGGGCTGAATGGCCACTCATACATTGTAAAGAAATATGAATGGCATTCCTAAAAGGGGTCAAGCAACCCACTGCTACTCCTTATTTATACATTTAAATTTCGTACAAACGTTCTGGCACTTGAAGATGAGACAGAACAGAGAAAGCCAACACAACACTGGTGGGAAGACAGGAGTCTGTAGCTGCTGGAAGGTTGAGCGAACTAGGGCTTTTCTCTTCGGAGCAAAGAAGGATGAGAGAGGTGATAAAATTATAAGAGGCATAGATAGGGTGGTCATCCAGTGCCTTTTAGCCAGGGTGGCAATGGCCAACACCAGATATCATTTTAAGCTGAACGGAGGAAACTATAGACGAGATATCAGAGGTAGAATTTACCACACGAAGTGGCCATTGCCTGGGGTTGGTAGTAGAGGCTGATAAATTAGAGCCATTTAAGAGACTCTTAGATAGGATCACGGATAAAAGGAAAATGGAGAGCGATGTGGGAGGGAAGGGTTGATCGTGGAGTGGATTAAAAGAAGGACACAACATTGTGGGCCGAAGGGCGCGTTCTATGTTCTAAACAACCTATTGAGTATCTCAGGAGGTTGAACAGCATCTGTTGGAGGGGTAAGAAATTGGCAGTGTTTTTGTATTAAAACTAATCAACAATTCTTCCTCTACAGATGCTGCTTGACCTGGTGTGCTCCTTCAGAGGATTGTTTGTTAGTGGGATTTGTTGAAAATTGTGAGGAATATTGACAAAGTTAGTTCGTAAAATAGTATTTCCATGGTCATCATCTGGTCAACAGCTTGAAGCCTGTAATTGAAGTCCAAAATGTGTCCATCCCAACATGTAGTTGAACATGTCATTTACATGTTCTGCTGGGTTACAGACACTGAGGTAACACATCCTGGTGGATGGTTCGACGAGAGGGCACTCGTTTCATTCAGTAGAATTGTTGTGGAATATGTCTGACTAGAATAAGTGGAGGATTCTAGCTTTTAAAAGGAGAAAATTGCCAACTGTGAAAATTTCAAGCAATGTAGCAAGTAAATTAAGAGTTTGGACAGACATGACAAGGCTTAATCTATGCTGCCAATTTCCATAATTGTAGGTGTATTTATGTGGTGCGGTGTTCGCAGAACTTTATGCTGCTTGTTGAGCCAGAGCAAATGCAATACGATGTGGTCAAATTGTATCTTATGTGGAATCTGAAGCAGTCAACACTGCATGAGCCAGGAGAATGAAACACAAAATGCCAGAGCAACTCAGCAAGTCAGACAGTATCTACGGAGGGGAATGAACATTTGGCATTTTAGCTGAGACCCTTCATCGGGACTGGAAAGGAAGAGGGCAGAAGCCAGAATAAGAAGGTGGGGGGAGGGGAAGAAAAACAAGCTGGCGGGTGATAGGTGAGACAGGGTCAGGAGGAAAGGTGGGTGGGTGGGGAAAAGGGGGATGAAGTAAGTAGCTGGGAGGCACGGTGGAAGAGGTAAAGACTAAAGAAGGAGGAACCAAGTAGGAGACAACAGTGGACCATGGAAGAAGGGGAATCAGAGGGAGGTGATGGGCAGGTGAGAAGGTAACCAGAATTAAGAATGGAAGGGGGGAGTAATTACTGAAAGTTAGAGAAATCGATATTCATGCCATCACGTTGGAGGCTACCAAGATGGAATATGAGGTGTTGCTCCTCCAACCTGAGAGTCACCTGTGCACTTCTGGGCTCCTTTATCCCTGAGTGAGGGAACAGGATGTAAGGTTTGTCCTTTTTAACAGAGTGGGGAAGATTCTCTTCAGGCAATGGTCACCGGGGTGCTGCCAAAGTGCAGTATTTGAGGTGGACGAGAGAGAGATGTAAACAGACAGAACTCTGTGTGTGTATTCCCATAGGGTGTTGTCAGGAACACCAGAATACATACTGGAAAGTTGTTTGCTCTTCAGAAATGCAAACACGAAGAAATCTGCAGATGCTGGAAATTCAAGCAACACACACAAAATGCTGGTGGAACGCAGCAGGCCAGACAGCATCCATAGGAAGAAGCACAGGTGATGTTTCAGGCCAAGACTTGCGTTCCACCGCATTTTGTGTGTGTGTTGCTTACTCTTTAGAAATGCCGTTTTGACTTTTTTACCCTGAGCTCCAGGGTGTGGGGAGTGGAATACAACCTAGCTGATCATTGCTGTGAAATGTAAGCAAGGCTACACTAGCAAATGTTTATCTAACAAATCTTTACTACAACGGAGGGTTTTATTTAATTTATCACTGAATAAAAGATTTTGTTTGCTACAATATTCGATAGAGCATGAACTTGAATTTTATTCCCTCTAAACACTGTGCCATGAGAAATGGTATCATAGAACTATCTTTCAGATCAACCTAGTGGGGAGAAGTCTGTGAAATGAAGGAGCTGTTTAAAATGAGCAAACTTCATCACCTGTGCTCTTCCACCTGGTCCTGGGGGAACGGCCTGTGTTCAGGTGTCAGAACGAATCTAGTGTGCTTTTGATTGACTGCAGCCTTACAGGGAGGTTGACTAACTACTGACTTCTTATCATTCAGGGCAGTTGGCATTCTCTGCAAAAGTTAAGGATTTACTATCCCTCTTGCTATGCAAATTTTTACTTAATTATAGGTTTTATGGGAGTCTAACCCTTTATTAATCATAGGAAACCTGTATAGGGCTGTGTGCATTTGGGAGAGCAAAATGGGTCTTAAAAGTGATGCATTTTAGAGTTCAAGAGTCTAGCCTTTATGAAGAGTATCCTGGGTCGTAAAGGAATACCGGTGCTGTAGGAGTTGCAGCCTAATGTGGATTATTTCTGCCCCTTAATAATATAAGGTCAGGTCTATGTAGACCCAAATTCATTTTCAACAACAAACAGGAATCTTGTAACTCATTACAGCCCGTGCTGAGTTTTGGGGCATTTTACTACATTGCCCTCAATTCTAAGCAGATTTTGGAGCTAATATAACTAATTTGAGGAAGGTCATTTGTAAATTAATGAAGCTCAGGCCCCAAGTTCTGGCATTCCTTCCCTGAATCATTCTGTCTGTCTCTCTCTATCCTCTTCCACAGCAGTAGCGCACTGGTTAAATTCTGGGTTAGTGACCTAGATACTTCGACAAAGCAATCCAGAGAACTTGGTTCAAATCCCACCACAGCAGACGTGGGGGCCAAAATTCAGGTAATGTCTAGTCCTTGTGATAATAACCACAAAGCCCTTGGGCTATTATAGATCCCCATCTGGTTCACTGCAGCCTTTCATGAGGGTAAATGTTCTTCTCCCCAGTCTGCCCTCTGTGTGACTCCCATCGCACTATCTGTGGTTGACTCTGAAAAGGCTTAGAAGGCTATGGGGCAAATGCTGGCATTTCAATCAGTTGGGTTGAAGGACCTGTTTCCATGCTGTATATCTGAAGGGTTTCGGCCTGAAACATCGACTGTACTCTTTTCCATAGATGCTACCTGGCCTGCTGGTTCCTCCAGCATTTTGTGTGTGTTGCTTTGGATTTCCAGCATATACAGATCTTCTCTTGTTGTAGCTGGTCAAAGTTGATTGGAAGGAGACACTGGCTGGGATGTTGGCAGAGCAGCAATAGCTGGAGTTTCTGGGATCAATCCTGAAGGCGTAGGATATATTCATCCCAAAGAAGTATCTTAAAGGATGAGGCAGCGATGGCTGACAAGGGAAGTCAAAGACAACACAAAAGCAAAAGAGAGGGCATATAATATTAGAAAAATTAGTGGGAAACTAGAGAATTGGGGAGATTTTAAAAATCACAGAAGGCAACTAAAAAGGCCATAAGGAGAGAAAAGATGAAATATAAAGATAAGCTAGCCAATAATATAAAAGAATATACAAGAAGTTTTTTTCAGATATTTGAAGAGTAAAAGAGAGGCAAGAGTGGATATTGGGCTGTTGGAAAATGATGCTGGGAGGCAGTAATGGGAGACAAAGAAATGGCAGATGGACCAATTCAATAAGCATTTTGCACCAGTCTTCACTGTGGAACACACTAGCAGTATGCCAGAAATTGGAGAGTGTCAGGGTACAAGTGTGTGTAGCCACTATTACTGAGCAGATGGTACTTGGAAAGTTGAAAAGTCTGAAAGTAAATAAATCACCCGGACCAGGCGGACTCTAACCCAGGATTCTGTAAGAGTAGCTGAAGAGATTGTGGAGGCATTGGTAATGATCTTTCAAAAATCACTAGATTCTGGAATGGTTCCAGTGGAGTGGAACATTGCAAATATTATTCCACTCTAAGAAGGGAGGGAGACAGAAGACAGGAGATTACAGGCCATGTAGTTTGATTTAAATGGTTAGGAAGATGCTGGAGTATCTTATTCAGGATGAGATTTTGAGATACTTGGAGTGAAATGATAAAATAGTCTAAAGGCAGCATGGTTTCCTTAAGGAGAAATCTTGCCTGACAAATCTGTTGGAATTCTTTGAGAAATAACATGATAGACAGAGGAGAGTCAGTAGATATTGTTTATTTGGATTTTGACAAGGTACCATACAAGAGGCTGCTAGACAAGATAACAGCCCTTGGCATTACATGAAAAGTACTAGCTCGGGTAGAAGATTGACTGACTGGCAGGAGGAAAAGAGTGTGAATAAAGGAAGCCTTCTCTGATTGGCTGCTGGTGACTAGTGTTATTCCTCAGTGGTCTGTGTTGGGACCATTTCTTTTCATGTTATATGTCAATGTTCTGGGTGATGTATTTGATGGCTCTGTGGTCAAGTCTGCAAGTAGTGTTGGAAGCAGCAGTCTGCAGGAGGACTTGAACAGATTGAGTGGGCAAAAAAGTAGCTGATGGAATACAGTGTAACAAGGTATATGGTCATGCTTTTTGGTAGAAGGAATAAAGGCGTAGAGTATTTTCTAAGCAGAGAGGAAATAGAGAAATCAGAGGTGCAACGGGATTTACAAGTCCTCGTGCAGGATCTCGTAAAGGTTAACTTGCAGACTAGGTTGGTAGTAAGGAAGGCAAATGCAACTATTTGGACCTCTAATCTAAGAAAAGATAAGCTGGCATTGGATCAGGTGCAGAGGAAGTTCGCAATAATGATCCTGGGGATGAAAGGGTTAACATGTGAGCAACATTTGGTCTCAGCCTGCACTCGCTGGAGTTTCGAAGAATTGTGTGGGGGGGGGGTGGATCTCATTGAAAGCTAATGAATATTGAAAGTTCTAGATAGGGTGGAAGTGGACAGGATGTTTCCTGTAGTGGGAGTCTAGGACCTAAAGGATGTCTTTAGAATATAAGGACACCCCTTAGAGAAGACATGAGGAGGAACTTCTTTAGCCCAGGAGTGGTGAATTTGTAGAATTGATTGCCATAGATGCTGTGGAAGCCAAGTTATTGGGTATTTTTAAAACAGAGGTTTATAGGTACTTGATTAGTAAGGGTGTTAGAGGTTATGGGGAGAAGGCAGGAGAGAGGGGTTGAGAGGGATAAAGATCAGTTGAGATGGAATGGTGGAACAGACTCAATAGGCTGAATGGCCTAATTCTGCTCCTATGCCTTTGGTCTTGTGGTCTTGACCTCAGTTATTTTTTCATCAGGCATCTAAATGCTGTTCAGGTGAACTGAAGTTGCTGGTGAATCCATCATCAGTGGCTGCCTTCACTGAGGGGTGGCTCTCAAGAAATGTGAAGGGTGCCAGTGCTGCCTTGTAGACTTTGCCAGAGGGCTGTGTAGTACAGAGTGGAGCTGCACCGTACAGGTGGAGGACATTTGTCCTGTGAATGCTACTCTCTCTCCTTGCTTTGGTGGATGAACAAACAATGTCTTGATGTTCAGCCCACATGCATGGGCTTGGGTCCCAATCATCTCATACAGAGCTCAATTAATGAAGATGGTGAATTTCATCTTCATCCGCCATTGCTGAGTGATCAAGACAAACTTCTACAGGGAGCCCACGTTGAGAGAAATGCTCCTCAGTCACAGGTGAAATTCATCTTCATCTGACATCTGCTGTAGAAAACTGTGATCTTGCTGGCATATAGAGGGATGTAGACCATCTGTAGGCAGCTGGAATTAGTTTGGATCAACAAAGAATTTACAGGTTGTCAGGCTTGTTCCTGGGCCACACTGTTTTGTATTGTTAGACCCAAATCCTGTGCAGTGCAATATCAAGCAAGGCTGTCCCCTACACTTTTCTCAATTTCTCACTATGATGTTGCACTTCACTTTCAACTAACTTCCCACTGGAGTGGATCTAATGTACAGGATGAATGGAAAACTGTTTCACTGATGAACCCACTTTGCCTTGACCTCTAGTTCCATCACCTCCCTCCTCTTTTGGATCCAATTCTCACCAATGGCCAGTGGATGAGAAGATTCGGCACCTTCAGCCAAAGCCTCTACTGAGGTGTAGGAAGTCCCCATGTAGTGGCTGATGCTGTCTCCTGGTGAGCTGTACTTTAATGAAATCTCAGGTGGAGGACTCGTGGTGGCTGTGCACATGTTATAGCCAGAATGGTGGGGCGATGGGTTGAAAATCAGGTGTTCAGTTCCACACCAGAGGCTAATATCACTGAGGAAGTGCCGCACTGTCAGAGAGGTCCTCCATGAGCAGGAGGCTCTGCCCAGCACCTCTAGACAATATCTGTCCCTTCAGCGATAGCGGAAATGAAATCTGCTCATTCACGCATTGATGTTTGTGAAATTTTGTGAAAAAAATTGGCCGATATGTTAATTCCCTCATTGGTTATAATCTGCCTGACCTTGTCCTATGGTACTCTTTCAGTGTAAGCTCAAATTTTTCATCACTACTTTTTTTTTCCCTCAAATTCTTTACACTGACCTTCATTCCTCATTATTTCTCTCCCTCTGTGTCTGTCTCTGTCCCTGTGTCACTCTATGTCTCTCTCTCTGTTTGTTTGTTAACTTGTCTGTCAATCGCTATGATTTGCTTGCTCTTTCGCGCACACACACAAAAGAATCTCATGGTGGTGAGGTAATGGGAAACAACCTTCCCCCCACCCCGCCATGTCTCCGTCTGCCTCCGTTAGACTGTGTGTGTGTGTGTCTCATTCTTTTTGCTGTATTTTCTCTTTCTCTCTCTCTCTCTCTCTCTCTCTCTCTCACTGAATTTCTTTCTCAATCTCATTCTTACACTCTCTCTGTGCCTCTGATTTTCTTTCTTTGTCTTGTTTCTTTTCAATTTTCTCTCTCTTTCTCTCTTTTCATTCCCTGCCTCATTCTATCCCTTTTTCTCTCCCCCAATCTGTCTCTGTCTCAGGAGTTTTTCACAGTGGTGAGGTAATGGGAAATGGGGCATCTCTGTCCCTCGACCTCTTTCTCCACAGCTCTCTTTGCAATGAGGCAGTGTGAATTACAGGAGTCCTGTGTTAGTGCAGTTCCCAGTCCTGAGGCTGACAGTTGAACCCTGCGAGACAGAGCAGGCTCTGTGAGAAGCCGGGACCAGAACAATGGGCATTTATTCAGCCTCATCTCAGCTTCAGACTCAGTCAGCAGCTCAAACACAGGGATGAAAGTATCAAAGGCATGGAATTGGAAAAGGAAGGGGCAGAGCCTGAAGCAGACAGCCTGCAATCTGTCTTTACTACGCCAGTGTCCATACAAAGACTTCAATTAACTGCTTTAAAAAGGAAGCCAGATTAATGAAGAAAATCATCTGCTGAAATCAATAAGTGTCTCAGGGTTGGCAAAGTTTGGGAAATCCGAACGGGTGAAATGTTTTATCTGTCAGTTGTCAGGTTTCAAACTCCACTTCCCTGCAAGTGCATGAGCTGGGGTATTGTTCACAGGTGGGTTTGAGAAAGGGATTGCATTCAATCCTTAACCCAGAGAACGGGCCTGGGTTTTATGAGCATGATTGTAATTGTGAATGAATGTAAGGCCTTCCACCTTGGGTTGGTGAGCCAGCTCACCATTGAACAGGAATGAAACACAAGACCTTGCTCCTGTGGTGCTGTGGTTCATTTATATTATAAAGTCACAAGAAAAGTTCTAAAGCAACACACATAAAATATTGAAGGAACTCAGCAGTTTAGGCAGCATCTATGGAAATAAATGAACAGCTGATGTTTCGGTCCGAGACCCTTCTTCAGGACTGAGAAGGAAGGAGGAAGATGTCAGGATAAAAAGGTGTGCGGGGAAGGAGGCTAGCTGGAAGGTGATAGGTGAAGCCAGGTGAGTGAGGAAGATCAAAGAGGGAACCTTCTTTATAGGGCCACTGCCCCTTCCCTCTTCAGTCCTGACGAAGGGCTCCAGACCGAAACATTGATTGATCGTTTCCACGGATGCTGCCCAAGCTGCTGAGTTCCTCCAGCTTGTTGTGAGAGGTGGAGATGATAGGCAGGTGAGAAGAGGTAAAAGGCCAGAGTGAGGATAGAAGGAGAGGGAAAGGGGAAGGAAAATTTATTTTACCGGAGAGGGAAACAGATATTCATGGTTGGAATATAAGATATTTCTCCTGCACCCTGAGGGTGGCCTCATCTTGGCCAGCATCAGGGTGGGAACATGTTGGAATGGAAATTAAGATGTTTGGCCATCAGGAATTTCCACTTTTAACGGATGGAGCGGAGGTGCTGGATGAAGCCGTCCCCCAGTTTATGACTGGTCTCACCAATGTAGAGGAGGCCGCATTGGGGGCATCAGATACAATAGACAACCCCAGCAGATTCACAGGTGAAGTGTTGCCTTACCTGGAAGGACCGGTTGCAGCTCTCATTGGAGGTGAGGGAAGAGGTGAATGGGCAGGTTGAGGGAGTGATCCCTGTGGAAAGCAGGGGTGGGGGGGAGAGGGTAGATAGAGATACATTTAGTGGTAGGATCCCTTTTGAGATGTTGGAAGTCGAGGAGGAGGATGTGTTGAATGCAGAGGATCATGGGGTGATAGATAAGGATGAGGAACTCTATCACTGTTAAGGTGGCAGGAAGATGGGGTGAGCGTAGAAGTTCAGGAAGGAAACTTTGTTGTTTTTGATTTATGTGAGGCTGTTTTGGGTATGGAGATAGACTAAAGCTGAATAACTTTTGTTACATACCTCAAGGAGATCTGGTGAGAATGATGTAATGGTCTTTTGGAGGTCACCTGATGTAATTTTCCTGCCGATGTGAGGTCATGTGATGACATGTTCACCACAGGTATATAACGGAAGACCTCAGATGACGCAGTTAGTTTTCCAGTTGGAACGTCAATGAGATACTCCGCTCCGCTGTGTATTTGCAGTATGACGCAGTTTTGATCTTATACGGAGTTTTATGTTCTAATGTAAGATACAGAAGTCTGAGCCAGCAGTTTGACAATCGCTGCTAGGTTTGTTAGTGTATCCTTTCAGCAGTATTGGAGAGTGAAGACATCATCGAAGCACAGAATATGAAGGATTAAGAGAAGTCGGGAATGTTCGGCAGTTTAATAAAGGATCAACCTTATTGAGTCTTCGTTGAAGTAGCGACCTGCATCGAAGATAACTCTTGCCAAAAGAGCAAGGTAGTTCATGTGGGATTTGCTCTCTAGAAACTAAGGTCAGTTGTTTTAAGCCGTTTATTGCCTGCATCATGAATCCTTTGGACAGAACCAACAGGAAAGTTGCATCTATGAAGACATCCTTCTCCAGAGAAGTCTCTCCCAATTGAATGTATAAATCTGTTGGACTCTTGAATTTACCATTTTAAGAACTGCATCTGACTTTAGCACTTTAAGAACTGTTTTCGCATTTAACGCTTTAAGAACCAGTGGCGAGTGACGGTTTGTTGAACGGCCGCATAGCGGTTAACTTCCGGTTAAGGTTTTCCGTGTTTAATAAATGTTTGGTTGTTTTTATATAACCTGTCTCGATTGATATTCATTGTTGCCAGTTACGTAACACTTTGCTCTTTGACTATAACAGACAATCTGTTGGACTATCTCAGCGAGGTAGGCAGCATCTGTGGAAGGAGATAGGCAGTTGACATTTCAGGTCAAGACCCTTCACCTGATCTAGGAATAGGAACTTGAGACGATCCAAAACATAGACTGTCCACTTACATTTGCAGATGCTGCCTGACCTGAGGAATAACTCCAGTATCGACAGTCTACATTTCGCTCTTCAATTATTTATTCAATAATTGGGAAGAAAAGAGAAACTTTATATATTGCTTTTCACAGTCTCAGCGAGTGCTTTTCAGGAACTGCGATCGCCCAATGGTGTTCAAAAGTAGCAATGCAACAACGGCCAGATAAGTATAGGTCCCGAGATAAATAATACCCAGCATTCCAGTCTAGACTCCCCAGCTCTCCTTCATATTATGCCACAGAGTCTTTTGCATCATCCTGAAAGGATAGACCGGTCAGTCCACGTCAGTTGTAGGGAAATTGCTGGAGAAAATTCTTAGGGGTAGGATATACCAAATGCAATAATCATATACAACAGTTCATTTCTGTGTGACAGGAGAACACACATCATAGTACAATATTTATAATTTATAGGCATCTGTTAGTCTCATGAGGCCATGGATTTGCACCTTGGAAGGTTTCCAGGGTGCAGGCCGGGGCAAGGTTGTATGGAAAACTGGCAGTTGTCCATGCTGCAAGCCTCCCCTCTCCACGCCACCAATGTTGTCCAAGGGAAGGGCATTAGGACCCAATCAGCTTGGCACAGGTGTCGTCACAGAGCAATGTGTGGTTAAGTGCCTTGCTCAAGGACACAACATGCTGCCTCAGCCAAGGCTCGAACTAGCAACCTTCAGATCACTAGACGAATGCCTTAACCACTTGGCCACGTGCCAACACATAGTACAATAGTCTCTGTTTTATTATTTCATACATTATTGCACATTGGTAAATTGTTATTGTGTATTTTATTACTCTGTACTTAATTATTAGTCAAGTCTGCACACTGCTGAGTGTTTTTTTAAATGTTGCTGCTGTAACGAAGTAATTTCCTACTTGGGATCAATAAAGTATTCTCCTTCTCCTCCCTCTCCCCCCTCTCCCCCCTCTCCCCCCTCTGGAAACCCATGGCCTAATTAGGGAGAGCCAGCATGACTTTGTGCGGGGCAAGTCATGTCTTACCAATTTGATTGAGTTTTTTTGACAAGTTGATGAGGGTAGGGCAGTGGATGTTGTCTACATGGATTTTAGAAAGGCATTTGACTAAGTCCCTTATGGGAGGCTAATCCAGAAGATTAGGATGCGTGTGGTCCTTGATGATTTGGCTGTTTGGATTCAGAACTGGCTTGCACATAGAAAACAGAGTGGTAGTCGTAGAGACTTGTTTGAGCTGCAGTAGTGTTCTGCAGAGACCTGTGCAGGGACCTCTGCTATTTGTGATGTATATAAATGACTTGGATGAAAAAGTAGATGAGTGGGTGAGTATGCTTGTGGATGATACCACAATTGGTGGAGTTGTGGATAGTGTAGTAGACTGGCAAGGAAGACAGCACAATATAGATCAGTTGCAGATATGAGTTGAGAAATGGCAGATGAAGTTTAACCCAGTTAAATGTGAGGTGTCGCACCTTAGTAAGGCAAATGTAAGGAGACAGTACACTGTTAAGGGCAAGACCCTTACTGGAAAACTTGGTTTTATTTGTTGATGCATTGAGTTCAAAAGTCAAGAAGCTTTGTTGCAACTTTATAAAACTCTGCTTACACTACATCTGGAGTTTTGCATACAATCCTGGTCACCCCACTATAGGAAGAATGTTGAGGCTTTGGAGAGGGTGCAGAAGAGCTTTACCAGGATGCTGCCTGGTTTAAAGGGCATGAGCTATCATGAAAGGCTGGATAAACTTAGGTTGTTTTCTCTGCAGCGCCAAAGTCTGAGGGGGGAGATCTTTTCAATCTTTTTATTAGTTTCATAAAATATAAACATAACATAGCAATAATACAAAATTGTTGGAAATACATTGTTATACTTAGAATGAGTAATTATAAAACCAAATAGTATAAATTGACAAAACTCCCAATCGTGTAGGATAACAATGAATAATACAGGACAAAAAAAAAACTGGAGAAAAATCATGAAAGAAAAACAGAAAAAAAACAAACCCCACCCCAAAAAAAAACTAAACAGAATTAGTCAACTAAACTAAAAAGACTTGGGCAATTCTAACAACGTAAAAATGGAAGAGAAGAAAACTTTAAGTGTCGACAACTCCATTCCTCTCAACCAACAGTACAGAGAAGTAAAATAAGTTTGGAAATGGTCAAATTTTCAAATATGAAAATGCTGAATAAATGGCCTCCAAGTTTTTTCAAATTTAATGGAAGGGTCATAAACCACATTTCTAATTTTTTCCAAATTCAAACACAACATTGTTTGTGAAAACTAGTGAAATACAGTAGGAGAGTTAATCTCTTTCCAGTTCAGCAAAGTGGATCTTCTAGCCATTAAAGTAAGAAATGCAATCATCCGGCGTGCTGAAAAGGTTAAATGATCCAAAAATAGCAGTAATTGGGTGAGGTTGTAAGTCTGTGTTCAAAACCGTTGAAATAATATCAAAAATATCTTTCCAATATTTTTCCAACAAAGGACATGACCAAAACGTGAGTTAAAGAGGCTATCTCGGAATGACATCTATCACATATAGGATTAATATAACAATAATAACGAGATAGTTTATCTTTGGACATATGAGCCCTGTGCACTACTTTAAACTGTATCAACACATGTTTAGCACATATAGAGGACGAATTAACCAGTTGAAGAATTTTTTCTCATTTTTCAATCGGTATAATAATCTTAAGTTCTCTTTCCCAATCAGTTTTAATTTTATTGGAAACATCAGGACATAAATTCATAATTATGTTATAAATAATTGCTACAACACTTTTCTGAGAGAGATTTAGATATAAAATTTTTTCCAAGGTATCCATTGGATATGAGTGTGAAAATTAGGAGAAGCAGTAATTAAAAAGTTTCTAATCTGTAGGTATCTAAAAAAGTGAGATCTGGGTCAGTTATATTTATTAGAAAGTTGATCAAAAGACATGAAACAATTATCCAAAAATAAATCACGGAAACATACTATACCTTTGGTTTTCCAATCAAAGTAAGCTTGATCCAGAGTGGAAGGTTGAAAAAGGAAATTAGATATAATAGGACTTGCTAAAATATATCGATTGAACCCAAAAAATCTTCAGAATTGCAACCGTATGCGTAAAGTATGCTTAACTATTGGATTATTCATTTGTTTATACAATTTAGAAGAAATAAAAGGAAGCAAAGTTCCTAAAACCAACCCCAAGAAGACCCTTGTAATGAATTACATTCAAGATTTACCCAATGTGGATTTAAAGATACATCCAAATCTCGTAACCAAAATTTTAAGTATCGAATATTAATTGCCCAATAATAAAATCTAAAATTCGGGAGGGTGAGCCCCCCCCCCCTCTTTTTTAGATTTCTGTAAATACCTTTTACCTAGCCTAGGATTTTTGTTCTGCCATATATATGAGGAAATTTTTGAATCAACATTATCGAAAAAAGATTTTGGGATAAACATTGGAACCGATTGAAATACATATAGAAATTTGGGCAAAATAATCATCTTAATAGCATTAATCTGACCAATCAAAGACAAGGAAATTGGTGACCATTTAGTAAACAAAAGTTTAATCTGATCAATTAAAGGTAAAAAATTAGCTTTAAATAAGTCTTTATACTTTTTCGTAATTATTATCCCTAAATATATAAATGAGCCAGTAACCAATTTAATTGGTAAACATCCATAAATCACCTGCTTATTTAAGGGAAATAATTCACTCTTATTAAGATTCAATTTGTAGCCAGAAAAATCACTGAATTGAGCCAACAAAGCTAGAATAGCAGGAATTGACTTCTCCGGATTAGAGATACATAGCAACAAATCATCTGCATATAGTGATAATTTATGTATTTCGTTTCCGCGGGTAATACCAAAAATATTGGGCGAGCCACGGATAGCAATTGCTAAAGGTTCAAGGGCGGTATTAAATAGTAAAGGACTAAGAGGGCATCCTTGCCACGAAAAAGACGAAAAAAGGGAGATCTTTGATTATTAGTACAAACCGAAGCTACTGGGGAATAATATAACAATTTAATCCAAGATATAAATGTTAAACTAAAATTAAATTTCTCAAGCACACTAAATAAATAAGGCCATTCAACTCTGTCAAAGGCTTTCTCAGAATCTAATGAGATAATATATTCTGGGGTAATAAGTGAAGGGGTATAAATAATATTCATTAACCTCCTAATATTAAAGGATGAATAACAATTTTTAATAAATCCAGTTTGGTCCATAGATATAATTTGAGGTAATACCTTCTCTAACCCAGTTGCTAAAATTTTTGAATCTACATTCAGGAGAGATATCGGTCTGTATGATGCACAATCAGTAGGATCTTTATTCTTTTTAAGAACTAAGAAAATAGAGGCTTCATAAAACGATTGTGGTAATTTACCTAAACTGATTGCTTCTTTGAATATTCTAGACATCCACGGAGAGAGAATAGAGGAAAAGGATTTAAAAAATTCCACTGTAAACCCGTCCGGACCAGAATTCAATGATGAGATTGCAGTTATTATTTCTTCCTTTGTAATAGGAATTTCTAATGATAAGCAATCTTCTGGTGATAATTTCAGAAAATTCAGTTTACTTAAAAAATCATGCATGGTATTAAAATCATGAGGAAAATCAGAGTGATATAAAGAGATATAAAATTCTTGAAAGGTTTTGTTTATCCCATCATGATCAACTGTCAAAGTATCATCGTGTTTGCGAATCTTAGTAATTTGACATTTAACCAAAGCAAATTTCAATTGATTAGCCAATAATTTACCTGATTTATCACTATGAATATAAAAATCACTTCTAGTTCTCATTAATTGATTTTCAATTGAGGATGTTAATAGTAAGCTATGTTCCAATTGAAGTTCTACTCTGTGTTTGTACAGCTCCTTACTGGGAGAAATGGCGTATTTTTTATTAATTTCTTTAATTTTATCAACCAACAAGAGTATTTCATTCTTAGCACGTTTTTTCAAACCAGCTGAATAGAAATAATCTGACCACGGATATAAGCTTTAAAAGCGTCCTAAACTGTTCCGTTGGAAACTTCTTCCGTAGTATTAATTGAAGAGAAGAAATCAATCTGTTCCTTTATAAACTTGACAAAGTCCAAGTCTTGAAGCAAAATAGCGTTAAATCTCCATTGTCTATTAGTACCAGAAGTATCCATTAACTTGATAGAAAGTTTCATTGGAGCATGATCTGAAATGGTGATAATGTCATAATTACAATCAATTACAGATGGGATTAATCGAGAGTCAATAAAAAATAGTCAATTCCAGAATAAGAGTGATGAACATGTGAAAAGAATGAGAATTCTTTATCGTTTGGGTGTAAAAATCTCCAAATTTCTGAAATCCCAGAGTCAAACATAAAAGAGTTAATAAGAGTAGCTGACTTATTCGGTAAAGCCAGACCACCTATGGATCTGTCCAACATGGGATTCAAACATAAATTAAAGTCACCGCCCATTATCAACATATACTCATTTAAGTTAGAAAAGGAAGTGAATATGTGTTTAAAAAATTCAGGATAATCCACATTCGGAGCATAAACATTAACCATAGCAACCTTTTTATTAAAAAGTAACCCAGTGATTAACAAAAATCTGCCATTAGGATCTGAGATAATGTCTTGATGAATAAATGTAATAGTGGGATCTATAAAAATTGAAACGCCTTTAATTTTAGCTTGGGAGTTCGAGTGGTATTGTTGTTTTTTCCAAGATTTAAAGAAGCGTTGATTATCCTCTTTCCTTACATGAGATTCTTGTGCAAAAATAATATGAGCATTCAGTCTTTGGAATACTTAGAAAATCTTTTTCCGTTTTATTGGATGGTTTAAACCATTTGTATTCCAAGAGACAAAATTAATAATGTGAGCCATAATTTAAGGTTAACCCTTTGGTGAGTAAAGGGTTAACTATAATGTGAACTCATGAAATCGGAAGAGGAATACATGATCAGAGAGGAACCGGAAATCCCGACACTGCAGACATCCTTGTAGTCCTAAATCAGCCCAATAGAAAAAATTAAAAAAGAAAAAGACACATGCCCTTACACTTCCTCCCTTACCACCATTCAGGGCCCCAAACAGTCCTTCCAGGTGAGGCAACACTTCACCTGTGAGTCGACGGGGGTGATATACTGCGTCCGGTGCTCCCGATGTGGCCTTTTATATATTGGCGAGACCCGACGCAGACTGGGAGACCGCTTTGCTGAACATCTACGCTCTGTCCGCCAGAGAAAGCAGGATCTCCCAGTGGCCACACATTTTAATTCCACATCCCATTCCCATTCTGACATGTCTATCCACGGCCTCCTCTACTGTAAAGATGAAGCCACACTCAGGTTGGAGGAACAACACCTTATATTCCGTCTGGGTAGCCCCCAACCTGATGGCATGAACATCGACTTCTCTAACTTCCGCTAAGGCCCCACCTCCCCCTCGTACCCCATCTGTTACTTATTTTTATGCGCACATTCTTTCTCTCACTCTCCTTTTTCTCCCTCTGTCCCTCTGAATATACCTCTTGCCCATCCTGTGGGTCCCCCCCCCCCTTGTCTTTCTTCCCGGACCTCCTGTCCCATGATCCTCTGGTATCCCTTTTGCCAATCACCTGTCCAGCTCTTGGCTCCACCCCTCCCCCTCCTGTCTTCTCATATCATTTTGGATCTCCCCCTCCCCCTCCAACTTTCAAATCCCTTACTCACTCTTCCTTCAGTTAGTCCTGATGAAGGGTCTCGGCCTGAAACGTCGACTGTACCTCTTCCTAGAGATGCTGCCTGGCCTGCTGCGTTCACCAGCAACTTTGATGTGTGTTACATAGTATAATTACTAAGATACATAAATAAGAAAAAGTTAGTATCAATATGTATGATTAGTTAATTATAAATGAGAGTAAATAAAATATCGCTTCCAAAAAAAAGGGGGTTATGGGAAGAAGAAACATAAGAGCATGGCGTCCCAAGAAGAACAAAGGAGATTATGCAAAAAGAAAAACAAATCACCATTTTAATTGTACAGAAACAAAAATAAAGAACGTATAACTGAAAATGATCGTCAGATGAAATCATTAGTAATAATATCGGAAAACAAAAAGTTAAGGAAAAATTAACTAAAAGAAAGTAACGTTATTCGCAAGAAATAACTACTTTATATAAATTGTAAAGTAATAACTATAATAGTAAGCACAAAACAAAAATCTTGAGCTTATAAAAAACCTTCATCGTATGGTAGTAGGTGGTTTACTTTTTTTTTAAAAAACACCAGAAAAAAAGCTGATACTGAGAGCACAGAACATTAGTTAAAGGGCGGTGTCCGCATCAGATGGGTAGTTATCATCCAAAAAGCTTCGAGTGGCAGTTATGGAATGGAAGACGCGGTGAGATCCATCAGGAAGAGAAATTCTGAGACGTGCAGGACACAATAGTGCCGGTTTGAGATTTTTTTGATAACATTCCGACATCAGAGGTTTAAAAGTCAGCCGCTCTGTCATCACTTTGGGACTGTAATCTTGAACTATCCTGAAGGAATGCTGGTGATACTTGATCATCCCTTGCCGACGAGCAGTCTGGAGAAGCTGTTCTTTAACATTAACATAATGGAAACGAAGAATAATTGGTCTTGGTTTGGATACAGCCAATGTTGACTTTGGCCGTGGTATACGGTGGGCACGGTCAAGTAATCGGGGCTCGTTGGGAAAAACTGAACTGAACGTATCCTTTAAAAGTTGAGCAAAGAATATTGAAAGGTCTCCATCCTCAACATCCTCAGGTAGACCAATTATACGTAAGTTTTGTCTTCTCGATCGATTTTCAAGATCGATGACTTTGGATTTAAAATGTTGCAGTTGCTTAATAGTCGAAGCTAAATTCTGCTCTAAGTTCTCGACTTTTGAATCCGTCTTCTGAGATTTAATATCCACTTCAGAGATTTTACTTCGATGTTTTTAAACTTCACAATCCAGGGATTTCAGAGATTCCGTGATTGATTTTAAATCTTCATTAAGGCTTTGACGTTGTTGTTCAAGTTTATCAGATAAACTTTCAGATAATTTTTGACATTGTTCCTCGAACTTTGCCTCTAGAAACTTCATCATAACCTCATAAGATAGCTCCGTTTGTTTAGAGTCACCTTTCCTTTTTCCTCCGTTCCCATCAGAATCTTTTCCATCTTTGGCTTTGGATCTTTTACTCATTTCTTTAAATTCCAGAGTTGCAATTTAAGAAAAAGTCAGTAAGATAGAATAAATCTTCTGATGTGGATAAAATTGATTAGATCAAGGAGATCATAGGTTAAAAAAGATAACGGGAATGGAACGAAGCCAGAAGCGACTTCACTCCATGAGCGCTCCCTGCAGAATCTATCGGGGGGGGAGATCTGATAGAGGCTTATAAGGTTATGAGTGGCATAGGTAGTGGACAGAGATCTGTTTCCCAGAGTTGAAATATCTAATACCAGAGGGCATACATTGAAGGAGGGAGGCATTCAAAGATTCTAAGTTTCATTTTATTATCAATGTACTATATGCAGAATACAACGCTGAGATTTGTCTTCTCCCGATAGCCATAAAACACAGAAATCCATTGTAGTTGAAAGAGAGACATCAGTGCTCTTCCCCCACACGTAAAGAAAGAGAAACAAAAATTTGCAAACAACCAATCCCTCCCTCACACATAAACTAACAGATCACCCACACGGTGAAACAAGAACATCAAATCCTCAACCCCCAGCCAGCCATTGGCAACAAGAAAGGATGGGCAAGAACATGGGGAAAAAAAACTGGAAGAGGTCAATATGAACTACAGTTAGTTTGAACTCCAGTCCAATCCATAAATCTCCGAATTTCGATAACATCTCCTAGGGCAGTGACTCGAACCCAGCGGCCTTTCCTCTGCATTTGCCTGAATGTTTCAATCTTCCACAATGCTTTAACCCGCAAGAAATGTAGTCAGTCATGGTCCCTCATTCAAAGGTGATATGAGGGTTACGTTTTTTACTCAGCAAGTGGTGAATGCCTGGAAAAAAAAGGAGGGGAGGAGAAGATGGCGATGCGACACAGTGTGCGCGCTGCTCCGAAATATTGTATTTGAAGGTAGGTACTGTGCACAATCCTGATTTGATGGAGACAGACGTGAGAAGCACTGAGGAACATCTGGAGAAACTTCTGAAATGCCCGCTTTGCTGCGGCTGCTACTGTGCGATGGAGAATCTCCGGAGGGGAAGGCCCCAAATACCCGGCTTTGCCTATTGCCTGTTGCCGGGGCCAGAGTTGAAGTGCTTGGCAGAGATGGTGCTCGGTGTTGGAGGACTGGTCGGCGGCTCGAAGTTTTCGGACAGACTCAAGAGTCAGCTGTGGTCGAGTGCTTCCAGGGTCCTGTATCGGTAAGTTTGCGGCGCTGGAAGCTCATGGCAGGGAGAGTTTTTCTTCCTTCTACCATCTGCATGAGATGATGGGACTTTTGAGAGACCTTGAAACTTTTTTTTACCGTGCCCATGGTCTGTTCTTTATCAAATTATGGTATTGCTTTGCACTGTTGTAACTATATGTTATAATTATGTGGTTTTTGTCAGTTTTTCAGTCTTGGTTTGTCTTGTTTTCTGTGATATTATTCTGGAGGAACATTGTATCATTTCTTAATGCATGCATTACTCAATGACAATAAAAGAGGACTGCATGTCCTCATAATCTAATCTAATTAGAGGTTTTTAAAAGATGTTTAGATAGGCACATGAAAATGAGGAAGATGGAGGGATATAGACATTGTGTAGGTAGGAGGGATTCGTTTTTGGGGTTTTTAAAAATTTTCTTTTTAGCTGGTTCGGCACAACATTGAACCCTTTATCCTTTAGTCACTGTGACTGTTATTAAGCCCTGCACCTGTCCAGTAGTTGTGGGTTAAAGCCGTATTGAACATGCTGATACTCGAATGCGGCCTGTGTGGTGTGGTAGTGGATGTACAGTATTGAGGGAGTATTTCTGTTAATGAGTGTACGGGCTACCCCTGAGTTATAGCCGTTTGTATAACAGTAATTTGCCCTCACAGAATTTACAACGCAATACCCAGAATAGTAAGACATGGAACAGAACATGTAAGTTTGTTTTCAACTTGCTTGTGTGGAGTACTCAGCTTGGTGTTTTGGAAAATCATGATGTGGACTATTTTCTCGGAATGCACCCCACTGTAAAAATGAGAGTCCCCTGAACATTGCCGAGGGAAGGTTACATAGTACTGAATGTTCAGTGCTAAGGGAGTGTGACTTCATGCTTTGAGAGTGTCACTTGGTACTGAAAGAGGCACCATCATTTTGATGAGACTTTAAGCCAGGCCCTGCTTACTTCCTCATAAATACAGATGTTCCTGTGGCACACCTTGGATGACGAGCAGTATATATGCAGTCGTAAACACAAAATAATCTGCAGATGCTGGGATCAAAGCAACACTCACAACATGCTGGAGGAACTCAGCAGGTTGGCCAGCATCCGTGGAAAAGATCGGTCGACGTTTCGGGCTGGAGCTCTTCATTAGGACTGTAGAGGGAAGGGGCAGAGGCCCTATAAAGAAGGTGGGGGATGGGTGGGAAGGAGAAGGCTGGTAGGTTCCAAGTGAAAAGCCAGTAAGGGGAAAGATAAAAGGGTGAGGGAGGGGAGGCAGGGAGGTGATAGGCAGGAAAGGTGAAGAAGGAATAGGGGAAAACACAATGGGTAGTAGAAGGAGGTGGAACCATGAGGGAGGTGATAGGCAGCTGGGGGAGGGGGCAGAGTGAAACTGAGTTGGGGGGGAAGGGTGAGGGAAGGAATTACCGGAAGTTGGAGAATTCTATGTTCGTACCAAGGGGCTGGAGACTACTTAGACTAATCTTTTCCACGGACGCTGCCCGACCTGCTGAGTTTCTCCAGCGTGTTGTGAGTATATATGCAGTTTCTCTGGTGTCTCTGATTAATATCTACCTCATAGTTAGAATTCTGAAAATACATAATCTGGTCATAAGCAGGTTCATGGGTTTGATGAATGACTATGAATAAGCATATTAATTATTTATTTACAAACCGTAAAACATTGGACCAAACATCTATGTCCCCCAAGTTACGCAAACTGCAAAACTAAGTATTCTACAGACAGATACTTAGCTAAGTGTGTGCCTGGGCCGTCTAAGCCTGGAGCAGACTTTCCTAATAGCTTTTGTGCACTGGTCCCAACCCCAGTGTGAAGAGTCCCTGGAGACAGAAGGAAAGAGACCAAGCCTCCCGCAAGTGACATTCTTATACCTGAGATATCTGAAACTGGGGCACACAAGGTAACCAATGTGAAAGAGCTGTTGCCCCCTCAAACAGGCCAATCGATGACCAGCACAATGAAAGTGGCTTTCAACTGATAAATAAACTAACCCCACCACATGGGAGTGTCACTTGGTACCAAAGTAGCCACCATCATTTTGGCGGAATATTAAGCCAGGCTTTACCTGCACTTCATGACTACAGATGTTCCTGTGGCACATCTTGGATGAAGAACAGTTTCTTGACGTTCCCTCCCCTCCCTCCCTCGCTCCTTTCTCTGATGTCCTGATCAATACTTATTTCACAGTTAAAATTTGAAGAAATGAGAAAGGATCTAAAAAGCGTAGATTGGGACAGATTGTTCTCTGGCAAAGATGTGATTGGTAGGTGGGAAGCTTTCAAAGGGGAAATTTTGAGAGTGCAGAGTTTGTATGTTCCTGTCAGGATTAAAGGCAAATTGAATAGGAATAAGGAACCTTGGGAGGGGAGGGATATTGCAACTCTGATAAAGAAGAAGAGGGAGTTGTATGAAATGTATAGGAAACAGGGGGTAAATCAGGTGCTTGAGGAGTATAAGAAGTGCAAGAAAATACTTAAGAAAGAAATCAGGAGGGCTAAAAGAAGACATGGGGTTGCCTTGGCAGTCAAAGTGAAGGATAATCCAAAGAGCTTTTACAAGTATATTAAGAGCAAAAGGATTGTAAGGGATAAAATTGGTCCTCTTGAAGATCAGAGTGGTCGGCTTTGTGCGGAACCAAAGGAAATGGGGTAGATCTTAAATAGGTTTTTTGCGTCTGTATTTACTAAGGAAGCTGGCGTGAAATCTATGGAATTGAGGGAATCAAGTAGTGAGACCATGGAAACTGTACAGATTGAAAAGGAGGAGCTGCTTGCTGTCTTGAGGAAAATTAAAGTGGATAAATCCCCAGGACCTGACAGTGTGTTCCCTCGGACCTTGAAGGAGACTAGTGTTGAAATTGCGGGGGCCCTGGCAGAAATATTTAAAATGTCGCTGTCTACGGGTGAAGTGCCGGAGGATTGGAGAGTGGGTCATGTTTTTCCGTTGTTTAAAAAAGGATCGAAAAGTAATCTGGGAAATTATAGGCCGGTGAGTTTAACGTCAGTAGTAGGTAAGTTATTGGAGGGAGTACTAAGAGACAGAATCTACAAGCATTTGGATAGACAGGGGCTTATGAGGGAGAGTCAACATGGCTTTGTGCGTGGTAGGTCATGTTTGACCAATCTGTTGGAGTTTTTCGAGGAGGTTACCAGGAAAGTGGATGAAGGGAAGGCAGTGAATATTGTCTACATGGACTTCAGTAAGGCCTTTGACAAGGTCCCGCATGGGAGGTTAGTTAGGAAAGTTCAGTCGCTAGGTATACATGGAGAGGTGGTAAATTGGATTAGGTGGTAAATTGGCTCGATGGAAGAAGCCAGAGAGTGGTGGTAGAGAATTGCTTCTCTGAGTAGAGGCCTGTGACTAGTGGTGTGCCACAGGGATCAGTGCTGGGTCCATTGTTATTTGTCATCTATATCAATGATCTGGATGATAATGTGGTAAATTGGATCAGCAAGTTTGCTGATGATACAAAGATTGGAGGTGTAGTAGACAGTGAGGAAGGTTTTCAGAGCCTGCAGACGGACTTGGACCAGCTGGAAAAACAGGCTGAAAAATGGCAGATGGAGTTTAATACTGACAAGTGTGAGGTATTGCACGTTGGAAGGACAAACCAAGGTAGAACATACAGGGTTAATGGTAAGGCACTGAGGAGTGCAGTGGAACAGAGGGATCTGGGAATACAGATACAAAATTCCCTAAAAGTGTCATCACAGGTAGATAGGGTCGTAAAGAGAGATTTTGGTACATTGGCCTTTATTAATTGAAGTATTGAGTATAAGAGCTGGAATGTTATGATGAGGTTGTATAAGGCATTGGTGAGGCCGAATCTGGAGTATTGTGTTCAGTTTTGGTCACCAAATTACAGGAAGGATATAAATAAGGTTGAAAGAGTGCAGAGAAGGTTTACAAGGATGTTGCTGAGAAACTCAGTTGCAGAGAAAGGTTGAATAGGTTAGGACTTTATTCCCTGGAGCGTAGAAGAATGAGGGGAGATTTGATAGAGGTATATAAAATTATGATGGGTATAGATAGAGTGAATGCAAGCAGGCTTTTTCCACTGAGGCAAGGGGAGAAAAAAACCAGAGGACATGGGTTAAGGGTGAGGGGGGAAAAGTTTAAAGGGAACATAAGGGGGGGCTTCTTCACACAGAGAGTGGTGGGAGTATGGAATGAGCTGCCGGACAAGGTGGTAAATGCTTGATCTTTTTTAACATTTAAGAATAAATTGGACAGATATATGGATGGGAGGTATATGGAGGGATATGGTCCGTGTGCAGGTCAGTGGGACTGGGCAAAAAATGGTTTGGCACAGCCAAGAAGGGCCAAAGGGCCTGTTTCTGTGCTGTAGTTTCTATGGTTCTATGTAATCTGGTCATTATGTTAGTGGAATTTTACTGTACGCAAACGGGCTGCAGTGTTCGAGCTGCTGCTACACTTCCAGAGCACTTGCTTCAAGATTTCCCTAAAAGGGTGAGGTGGGAGTGGATGGGTAAAAAGTGATGGTCCTGAATCGTGGCTGGCACTATAGTTATTGCTGAGTTGGAAAACGTGTGGAAATATTTGGATGGTTGAGAGAGTCTGCCCCAAAAGCTGGATATCAGTGTTGTAATCTGGTTCCTCCAATGCAGGCTGAGCACCAGTAGCAACGCTTCTGACATGGTGGTTCAGGACTTGAGATTACTGGAGGTATTTAAAGAGAAGGAAAAGTTAGGGAATGAGAGCTCTCTGGGACAGACTTGAAAAGAGATGAGGTCTGGGGTAGATCAGCTGTGATGGTATTGAATGGCAAGGCAGGCTTGAGGGGCTGAATGGCTTAGCCTGCTCCTGTTTACTTGTGTGGAGGAGCAGTCAGCTTTCTTCCATGTGCTGACATTTGGTTGGCTGGATGTACCAAAAAGAACAGAAGTCTATCCAATATTTATCCCTGGATCAGCACACTATCCAGTCATTACCTCTTTTTTTCTCTCATGTTAAAAAAAACACTTAAACCTAGAGGTACCTGACATGTGCAGTCATGTCAGACACCATGCAATCTATATTTTGACAACCCCTTGAAGATATTTTCATGATTGTTGTGGCTAACTCAGACAGAAGTGTGCCTTTGCTAAGCAGGCAACACCCATGAACGTGGTTTCCAAAAGCCGGGCACTTGTGTCAGCGGATGCACAGTTTGGCAGGTATAAGCTGGGAGCAGGGGGCACTTGGACACTGACTGCCCTCCATGAGTAGGCCTCAGGGCTCCAGCTAGACAAGGTTACGTGGGGCCCCTTCCCCTATTCTGTAGATGGAATTTCCAGTTTTGTGTTTTGAACCTAACAGATACGTGTGTTTTATTTTGTCTGGCACTAGTATGAACTTGCCGTATCAATACAATCAACTCACATCCACTGGAAGAGAAAGAAAACATTCCCTGAGGGCTTGGCACAGGCAGCTCTTGTAGTTTAGAGTGGTGGTGGGTTGGGGGAGGGGAAGTGAATATTAACAGGGAAGATACATTTTGTAGTAGTTCCAGGAGAAGAGATGTAATGTGATTTGAGAGAGCGCGCCTGTAGGATACATCTGTTTGAATGTGTACTTTTAGATTAGATTAGATTATGAGAACACTCAGTCCTCTTTTATTGTCATTTAGAGATGCATACATGCATTAAGAAATGATACAATGTTTCTCCAGAATGATACCACAGAAAACAGGACAAACCAAAGACTAACACTGACAGAACCACATAATTATAACATATAGTTACAGCGGTGCAAAGCAATACCATAATTTGATGAAGAACAAACCATGGGCACGGTAAATAAAGTCTCAAAAGTCCCCAAGTCGATCGACTCCCGAGTCCTCGATAGCGGCTGCAAAAGGAAGAAACTCCCTACCATAAACCTCCAGGCACCGTCAACTAGCCGATGCCTTGGAAGCAGCCGACACTGAGTCCATCCGTCCGAAAACTTCAAGCTTCCGACCAGCCTCCCGAGTGCCATCCTCTGCCAAGCGCCTTCGACCTCTCCCCGGCCGCTGAAACACGCAAAGCCGAGGACTTCGGGGCCTTCTGCTCCGGAGATTCCGGTTACCACACAGTAGCAGCGGCAGCGAAGTGGGCATTTCAGAAGTTTCTCCAGATGTTCCTCGGTACTCTCATGTCAAATCAGGATTGTGCACGGTCCCCTACTTGACAGATAACAGACATCACCACCGAGGTGGCCACATGTGCTGTCGCGTCGCCATCTTCTCCTAATCCAATTAACATTGGACTAAGGAGTTAACAAACAATCAGGCAGGAAGTTTAGAGATTTATGCTGGACCTGGTGTAGTTAGGTCTGTTTTATCTTCTGGCCAAATCTTTTCATGGGATATCCAACACGAGGACATTGGGCCTGTGTCTTTTGCAGTTTCCTGAGTGCAAGTGATGGGCTGATTTTCTGTTTGTAAAGAATCATCTTCAGGAAGTATGGCACATTGATATGGGAGAGCTGGAGCTAGCTAAGGGGACACTAGCCGGAGACACTTTAGATCCTCACGACTGAAATTGGACCCACAGATGGAGGGCACCAAAGCAGCTTTGGTTTCCCATGCAGTTGATTGGAGATTCCTTTTGGATTCCATTGAGGTGGACTTCCCAGGAGGAAAGCCACCAATTTAACATGCCCTGGGAATTATGTACATTGTTGGTTCTCAGTCGCTGGTATACATTATTCTGCATTCTGTTATGGTTTTACCTTGTTCTATTTCAATGCACTGTCATAATTTGATCTATGTGAACAGTAGGTAAGGCAAGCTTTTCACTGTACCTTCGTATATAAAACAATAATAAACCAATTTCAAATTCCAAAGATTCCAAGTACATTTATTATCAAAATATGTGTGCAGTACACCAGGGGTCCCCAATCTGTTTTGCACTGCGGACCGGTTTAATATTGGCAATATTCTTGCGGACCGGCTGACCTGGGTGGTGGGGGGGAGTGTTCAAGCAGGGTTAAACTCACCTCAACACGTCTTTTACAGTTGGGGTTGATAACTTTCTCACTCCCAAATAAGGGACAAAATTAGCAGTCAAATCCCGGGACATTTGCGTTTACCCCAGGAAAGACTACCATGACCATGAAGCCTTGCGCGGGTACCTGTGTGCGCATGTGTGACGTGCGCATACGTGCTGATTTTTTTCCACAAATCGGTTTTGGCTTAATCTTCCCAATTATACTGTACATACATTATTTCTACTTTATATAGGCTGCGTATTTATCATATCATTCCTGCTTTTACTGTATGTTAGTGTTAGTTTCGGTTTTATGTGTTACTTGGTATGATTTGGTAGGCTATTTTTTGGGTCTGGGAACGCTCAAACAATTTTCCCATATAAATTAGGGCATGTCCACACAACGGTGGGCCTGCGTGCGATGCATGCAGGGGCCAGACCTCCTGCCCGTCCTCTGTAGTTCAGCCTGAGTCCAAAAGGAGTTCAGTTTTCATGTGTCACTAGCAAGGAGGCACTATATGAAGCTTGCTGTTGGAGAGGCTATGTACTGGCAGGGAGGGACTTGCACGTTCAGCTCTCCTTTTCGCCGGCGGTGGAAGCTGAAAGTGAAAGCGACAAGTACTACCTACTACACTACCACACTAGACACATTATAACAATTATTTTAAGGGGATGATAGTGCTGAGAGGGAATGAGAAGGCATAACAATAGGTGACCTGTAAATGTGGATATTAACCCAGGCAGCATTTTACACCTACCAGTCTCTTCCTGCATTTGACGGCCCCATTTCTAAGTGCTTATTTCTTATCTGCCACCCCTTGAGACTATGAAGATGCCGACATCAGGATGCTCTTTATTAAGTACAGGTCAGCATTCAACACTATCATCCCCTCAAAACTAACAACTGAGTTCCAAGACCAAGTCCTCAATACATACCTGTGTAACTGGATCCTGGACTTCCTTAGTCAGTATGGATTGGCAACAATACCTCTTCTGCAATCACCATCAGCACAGGTACACTTACGAGGCTGCTCACTTTACATCAAAGACTGTGTGGCTAAGTACAGCTCCAATGCTATATTAAAGTTTGCTGATGACAACACTGTCGTTGGCTGAATAAAATGTGGTGATGAATTGGCATATAGGAGGGAGATTGGATATCTGTTTGAATGATACCACACCCTCTCACTCGGCGACAGCAATATCAAAGAGCTCATTATCAGTTAAAGGAGGAAGAACTGGGAGGTCCATGAGACAGTCTTCATTGGGGGATCTGTGGAGGAGATGGTCAGAAACTTTAAATTCCTTGGCTTTATCTTATAGGATCTGCCCTGGGACCAGCGCGTAAGTACCATTTCAGAGCACGACAATGCCTCTACTTTCTTAGAAGTTTGCATAGATTCGGCGTGTCACCTAAAATTTTGATAAATTTCTATAGATGTACAGCGGAGAGCATTCTAACTGGTTGCATCATAGCCTGGCATGGAAAGACCAATGCTCAGGATTGGAAAAGTCTACAGAAAGTGGAAGATATGGCCCAATCCAAAACTCTTCCCACCAATGAGCAGATTTACATGGAAATACATCTACCATCAAGGCCCCCTACCCATGTCTTCTTCCCACAACTACCATCAGGCAGGAGGTACAGGAGCCTTAGGCCCCACACCATCAGTTTTAGGAACAGTTATTAACTCTACAACCATCAGGCTCCTGAACTGGCGTGGATAACTTCACTCATCTCAGCTCTGAACTGATTCCACAGCCTACAGACTCATTTTCTAGGTTTCTACAACTCATGTTCTCAGTATTATTTATTTATTTTATTATTTATCTGTCTTCTTTCGCACACTGGTTGTCTTTGTTTTTGAAGTTTTTCATAACTTTTCTATGTCTTTATTTTCCTGTCAAGAATAAATGAATCTCAAGGTTGATTCTTTAATAATGAATTGACTTTGAATTTGAATGTCCCTGTTCCCCATTGGCTCTCTCTCCTCAGCTGTTTACCTCACCACTCTTGCTCTTCTTCCGGTCTGATGCGCTCCAGCCTGTGTTCCAGGTGCAGCCACTGTCTTGCTTTTACACGGGCCTTAAAATAGGAGCCCCTGCTTGAGGAATAACTGGGAGTCAGCGCAGAAGGAAGCAGAGAATGGCTGACATTCAGCCAAGGGTTACTTCACATACAAGTCATGACTCTGTAGCCTACAGACAGCTGACATATAGCTGTCTGTCGCAAAGACTAATGCATCTTTACATGGGGTTTGTATCCTTGCAGACAGTTTCATACTGCCTGTGCTTTGGGGAGTGAGAGGGGCTGGACGTTATGCTTACATTTATGTTGTCAATAACTGGAAGGCCAACATGGATATTCAACTTGAGTCTTCTGATGAGGCTTTCACATATTTCATTCTGTGGGAGGCTATTTGGCCCATTGACTCCATGCTGGCTCTCAGAGCAGTTGCACAAGTCCCAACCTTCCACGTAGCCTATTGTGTCTCACATGCCCCTTGGCATTGCCATGCTCCCAGCACCCCTGGCTGCAGGGAGGGATAAGTTATTAACTTGTAACATTTCTTAACAACTGTTTCTTGGAATAGAAAGTATATAATGCTGACTTGGAAAGTTGCAATTGTGTGTCAATAGGAGAACGTACAACTGCAGAAGACGTGGATTAAGCAACTGGTTTGCAATGGTAGAAAGTAATCTAGCATTGCCAAGCATTAAATGGTGTAATTTAATCAGAGTATAAATTACACTGGGGAGCAGAGATAATCAGCAGTTCTTGGGGAAACAGATGTCTGATTTTTATTTCAGAGAATCCCTGTTTAAGTCATTAAGCTATATTTTTACCAGGTGCAAAGAAAGCCTCAGCTAAATTAATAGTGCATCAGGTTTCATCACAAGCTTTGGATGTAACATTAAAGGAAAGGTGCTGTGCACATAGATTAGATTTTGATATTCTGCTCCATCTTTGTGAACACCTGCAGATTTTGGAGTCTCTGTGTTCATCAGGATGTCCCTGAATCCAGTGAGTAAAATATATTGAGAAATTGTGGCTATACCCAAGGGAGAAGGGTTTCAAGGTTGTTCCTGTTGAGATGTTTGGGATAATCCTCCGCAGAGCAAGTCTTTGCTTTCCATGAGACTCAAGACACTGCAGATGCTGGAATCTAGAGCAACACATAATCTGCTGGAGGAGCTCAGCTGGTTAAACAGCATCTGGTGGGGGGGGGGGTGGAAGGAATTGTCAATGTTTCTCAGTCCTGATGCAGAGTTTTTGACCTGAAACAATGACATTTCCTCCTGCGGATGCTTCTCGACCTGAGTTTCTCCAGCAGATTGCTTGTTGCTCTGGACTTCCAAGGATCTCACTGTAGATAAGTGGCAGAAAGTCCATGATCACCAGAAGCACAAGTTGCAATCCATGCTCAGTGAAGTCTCGCATCCAGTCACACGCTTGGTCATTTCGCTGATAAACAGGGTAAAGTCACCATCCTCTGCTCACTCCTACTGTGAACTTAAACCCTTCTCCCTCGGCACCTTCTCTTCCTTCAACAAATTAATTGTCTTGCGTCTTACCTATGATACAAAATAGAAATGGGAACAAAAAATGTGATGCAAAGTTGGCAGGGAGCACTGTGGCACAGTTAGCAGAACTGCTGCCTCACAACTCCAGTAACCCGGAGTGAAGTATAACCTTGGGTACTATGTGTATATGGTTTGTACATTCTCCCTGTTATCTATGGGTTTTCCCTGGGTGCTCTGGTTTGACAGAGACATGCAGTTTGGTGAGTTAATTGGCTGCAGTAAATCGCTCCTACTGTGTAGTTGGGTGGTGGGTGGTGCAGTGTGGGGTTTGCTGATGGGAATGTAGGGAGAATGAATTGGGATTACCATAGGTTTAGTGTAAATGGTTGGCAGACACTCGTGGTTTGAAGGGACAATTTCCTTGTGGTGTCTGAGGGTAATGGTTGTTGGGGGCTTACTATGACTGGGAGTTGTTGCTAGTGGGGTTCTTTAAGGCTTGGTGCTCAGTTCGTTGGGTTTTGTATAACTGGATTTACATTAAGTGGTATGCAGATCTCGAGCCAACTTCCACAGGAATCTATGTGCCGAGTGTCAGCCTAACCCGTGAGAGCAATCTCCATTGCTGCTTTATCCTCCACCTAGACCACATCTCTCTTAGCTTATTACGCACGACTAACCAGTCGATCTCATGCCTTTCTCATGTACCAGAAAGAGCATGCTATTATCATTCACCTTTTCCCTACCAACCTTCATTTGTATTTTACCTGTTCACTTATCTCCATTGCGTTGGCGCGTGGCCAAGTGCTTAAGGTGTCGGTCTAGTGATCTGAAGGTTGCTAGTTCGAGCCTCATCTGAGGCAGCGTGTTGTGTCCTTGAGCAAGGCACTTAACCACACATTACTCTGCGACGACACCAGTGCCCAGTGCCAAGCTGTATTGGCCCTAGTGCCCTTCCCTGAGACAACATCGGTGGCATGGAGAGGGGAGACTTGCAGCATGGGCAACTGCTGGTCTTCCATACAACCTTGCCCAGGCCTGCGCCCTGGCCTGCGTCATGAGACTAACGGATGCCTATATCTCCGTTATTTGCGAAAACATGAACTGTTTGGGTGGATTGGCTTGTTGGGTGCTCCCTAACATGAACTGGTTGGGTGGGGTGGCTTGTATTTATGCTGCTCCAAAGAGCAATGATCATTTTGTACTTTACACTAGCTTCATCTTCTCCAACAACTCATGCAGTGATCTCAACCTGAATAGCCTATCCTTCTCTCAGCTCCTGCCTTTGCTTGCTGATTGCATAAAATACAATTGTGCTAACACATGGATTATCAGCTGTAACGGGGCATAACGCAGCAGCTGCTTGCCTCTGCCATAGGGAGAGTCACTGAACTTTATTCCTAATGGTGAGTCACATTCTTGGGCCACTGGTGAAGAAACTCAAACACTTGTTGGATTTAGACCAGTAACAATGAAGGACTAGTGATGTGTTTCCAAGACAGAATGATGTAGCAGAACAACATTGGGTGGGTTTATTGGGAGCAATTTGGAAACTGCAGGATAGATACATCACAAAGAAGAGATAGGTACATCCTAAAGAGACAATGAGGCAACCATGGCTGACAGGGGAAGTTAAAGATAACATAAAAGCAAAAGAGAGGGCATTCAATACAGGAAAAAAAAGTGGGAAGCTTTTAAAAAACCCAAGAAGGCAACTAAAAAGCAACAAGGAGAGAAAAGATGAAAAATGAAGAAAACCTAGACAATAATATAAAAAGAGGATACCGAAAGTATTTTTTCAGGTATGTAAAGAGTAAAAGAGAGGTGAGGGTGGATATTAGACTGCTAGAAAATTACGTTAGAGAGGTAGAAATGGGGGGAGGTGAAGGAATGGCACAAAAACTCTCTGTCAGCCCTCACTGGAAGACACCAGTAGTAGGCCAGAAATTTGAGAGTGTAGTTGGGAAGGTGCTTGGGAAGCTGAAAGGCCTGAAGAAAGGTAATTCACCTGGACCAGAGTTCTGAAAAAAGTAGCTGAAGAAATTGTGGAGGTGTTAGTAGTGAGCTTCCAAGATTCTGGAATGGTTTCAGCGGATTGGAAAATTGCAAATGTTATTCCATTCTTTAAAAAGGGAGGAGAGGGTCTAAAGACAGGAAATTGTAGGCCTGACTTCAGCGGTTTGTAAGATGTTGAATTCCGTTATTAAGGGTGAGGTTTCCAGGTACTTGGAGGCACATGATAAAATAGACCAAAGTCAGCATAGCTTCTTTAAGGGGAAGGTCTTTGACAAGGTCTGCATATGAGGCTGCGTAACAACATATGAGCCCATGGTATTACAGGAAAGATATTAGCATAGACTGAAGATTACCTGACTGGCAGGAGGCCAAAAGAAGGAATGAAGGGGGCCTTTTCTGGTTGGCTGCCAATGACTAGTGGTGTTCCGCAGGGTTGATGTTGGGACTATTTCTTTTCACGTTATATGTCAATGATATGGATGATGAAATTTTTTGGCTCTGTGGCCAAGTTTGCTGATGATACAGAGATAGCTAGAGGGGCAGGTAGAGTTGAGGAAACAGGCAATCCACAGAAGGACTTTGACAGATTAGGGGAATGCGCAAAGAAGTGGCAGTTGGACTATTGTGTAGGAAAGGGAATTGTCATGCCGTTTGGAAGGAGGAATAAAGGCTAAGAGTATTTTCTAAACAGGGAGAAAAAAAACAGAAATCAGAGGTGCAAAGACACTTGGGAGTCCTTGTGCAGGATTTCCTAATGGTTAATTTGCAGGATGAGTTGATAGTGAGGAAGAGAAAGGCTACATTCACATTTATTTTGGGAGGACTAGAATGTCAGAGCAAGGATGTGACGCTGAGACTTTATAAGGCATTGGTCAGACCACATTTGGAGTATTGTGAACGGTTTTTTGCTCCTTATTTAGGAAAAGATGTGTTAGCATTGAAGAGGGTCCAGATGAGCTTCACAAGAATTATTCCAGGAATGAAAAGGTTAATATATGAGGGGCTTTTGATGGTTTTGGGCCTGTACTTGCTGGAGTTTAGAAGAATGAGGGGCAGATCTCATTGAAACATGAATATTGAAAGGCCAAGATAGAGTGGATATGGAGAGGATGTTTCCTATAGTGGAGGAATCTAGGACCAGAGGGCACAGCATCTGAATGGAGGGAGGTCCCTTTGTAACAGAGATGAGGAGGAATTTCTTTAGGCAGAGGATGGTGAATCTGTGGAATTCATTGCCACAAGTGGATGTGGAGGCCAAGTCATTACACATATTTAAAGTGGAAGTTAATTACTAAGGCTGTCAAATGTTATGGGGAGAAGGTAGGAGAATGGGGTTGAAAGGGATAATAAATCAGTCATGATTGAATGGTGGAGCAGACTTGATGGGCTGAATGGCCTAAATCTGCCACTATGTTTTTATGGTCTTATGGGGGTGTTGGTGCTGTTATTCCTGTTTCCCCTTTCCTTGGTGGCAGAGGCTGTGGTTTAGGAAGTCCTGCCAGAGTAACCTGAGTTGGTAAGTACAGTGCTGAAGGTACACAGTGCAGCCTCTGTTCATCCGTAATGGAAGGAATGAACGTTTAGGGTGATGTATGAGGAGCCAAACAAATGGGCAGCTTTGTTCCAGCTGCTGTTGAGCTTCTTGAGAGTTGCTGGTGAAGCCAGCAGAGAGTTTTCCACCAAGATCCCAATTTCTGCACTGGAAGTAGTAGAAAGGCCCTGTGCTCTCAGGGGTCAGATACTCAACACAAGGTCCTCAATCTCTCACCTATTCCTGTAGGCATGTGGACTGTGTGACTGTTGTACCAAGGATGTGGATGGTAGGGGACTTGGACTCTTTAATTGGAGATGGTCAGTGTTTTACCCATTAATGTAATTGCCACTTATTAGCCCATACCTTAGTCATGTTGGTGAATCCTAATCTTGGCCACACCATTTACAATCACTGATCTTCAGCAGGCAAGGAGGTAGATCAGAGACCAGCTTCTGACCCTCTGGGGCTTTGGCCTCTCTGGCATTGTGACAGTGTGACAGGAACAAACATTCTTGAGAAGAGTTTAACAACTTGGAATTACGTGTCCCCTCCAGCACAGTAATATAGCATGGGACACTCAGAGAAGTGAAGCCAGACAAGGTCTGATCCCGGGCAGCATTATGGGATACAGGATACATGGCAAGTTGGTGTTCAGAAGTGACTCGGAGAACGATAGGACTCCCAGGAGCTGGAAAGGTTTTGGGAGGTAACCCCAGGTTTAGTACCTATTCATTTAAAAATACATCAGCTAATGTGAGCAGAGGTAACGAGGGCAAAAATGAAGGAATGCAGAACTTCAGGGTGTGGAGGAGGGAGAAGACGCCAGGGAGAGGGAAAAGGATTCTACCTTTAAGGCACTGGTGACTTGCCAGCTGATGATGCTCAGCAAGCACAGAGGAAATGGTTGAACAAGACTTGCCGAGACTTGAGTGCAGGCAGCAGTTGTTTACCAAGAAAGATGATAGATGAAGCAGCCACATCTTTCGAGTCTGATCTTTGCACAAAATAGATGGCTTCCATGGAGGGAGACTGGGAACTTGCAGATCATTTACCATGGCCCATTGCAATCTTAATGTGCTTGGAGCATTATGAAAGAAAGTATTGCAGGGTAATTGTGGCGTGACTGCGTCCTTGTGTAGAGTGAAGGGTTGCCAGTGAATGCTGGAGTCAGAGGGCTGGAGAACGAGTGGCAAAGGCTGAATGCTGATAACAGTTTGGCATCGTATTGATGCCTAAGCACCGTGGGCTGTGATTAGAGTGTTTAAAGAGAAGCCTGCCTTATAGTGAGGAGTAGGATGGTGTGTGAGTCGCTGTTGTGGCGGAGACAGGTGCTTCTCTGCAGGCAAGGTGGGACTATTTCCTGGTGGAGAGGGTGGAATTTGCTTACTTTTTTCATAACGTCCATTTTCTTCACATCTTAAAAGGAAGTGGTGTAGTTTGACTAGCGGCAAATGGGCAAAGTCTAGATGCGTCACAGGTTCAAGGTACATATGCAGCATCCAACTCTGAGATTTATCTTCTCCAGATAGCCACAAAACAAAGAAAACCATGCTTTCTTTCAAAACAAAAACATCAACACCCCCCACACAAAAAAATCATGCAATGACAATGAGAGTATCAACCCCACCCCCCACACGCAAACAGCAATAAGAGCATCAATACCCCTCCAAGCAAAAAAAAAACACAAACAAATCGCATAAATGGCAGCAAGAAAGAACAGGTGAAAACACAGAATTTAAAAACATAAAATTGAAAGGGAGCTCAGAAACAGGCCCTTCAGCCCATCCTGTCTGTGCTAACCCATCCAAACTAATCCCGTTGTGGATCACTTCCAAGCCTTCCATGCCTTGGTGATTCAGGTGCTCATAGAACAGTACAGCACAGGAACAGGCATTTCAGCCCATGATGTCTGTGCTGAACGTGGTGCCAAATTAAACTACATCTCATCTGCTTGTAGAGGATCCATATACTCTTTCCCTGCATATTCATCGGTTTATCTAAAAACCCCTTAGAAGTCACTATTGTATCTGTTATTACTGGCGGCCTGTCCCAGGCATTCTAAGAAACTTGTCCAGCGTATCTCCTTTAATTTGCCTCTTTCACTTCAGTGCCCTATAGCATTTGAGATTTCTACACTGGGGAAAAATTCTAACTTACCTATGTCTCTCATAATTGTATAAACCTCTATCAGGTCTCCCCTCAGCCTCCAATGTTCCTGAGAAAACCACCCAGGTTTGTCCAACCTTTCCTTATAGCTCACACTCTCTAATCCTGGTGAACTTTTCCTACACCCTCTCCAAAGCTTCCACATCACCCTTATAATGGGCTGAGCAGAACTGCACTCAACGCTGCAAGTATGACCTAACCAAAGAGTTATACAACTGCAACATAACTTCCTGATTCTTTCACTCATCTTGAAACTTCCAAACTGTTGTGACATTCTCTGACTGCCTCATTACTCCATGTAGAGTGTTCCATATTTTGGCTACTCGCTGGGTGAAAAGACTCTCTCACAGATCCATAAGACCATAAGGTATAGGAGCAGAATTAGGCCATTTGGCCCATCGAGTCTGCTCCACTATTTTGCCATTTCCCTCTCAGCCCCAATCTCCCGCCTTCTCCCTGTAACCTTTCATGCCCTTTCAAGACCTACCAACCTTGGAGCCTCCTTCCTATTCCTTAAACATATGTTATCTGACATTATAAACCTCAGAATAAAGTTTCTTATTCTTTTGTACGCCTCCAGCAGGTTTGTTCCTCAGCCTCCTCTGCTTAAAGAAAAACAAACCTAGTCTCTCGTAGCTGAAATGCTCCACCCCAGGTAACATCCTAGTGAATCTGCTGTCTATCCTCCCCAGAGCAATCACAAGTTTCCGACTATGTGATGACCAGAACTGTACGCAGTACTCCAGCTATAGCAAAGTACAATACTCCAGTGATGGTTTATAAAGATGTATCATAACCTTCCTGCTTTTATATTTCTGTAGCCCAGCCACTGACGTCAGTATTTCATGTAGAGGCTGATTGATGATTGAATTGAGATCAGTGCTTATCGGCCTCACGTACTTTCCCCTAGAGGACATTGGAACAGATTTTTGGGTTTGTAGCCCACTTGAGCACCAATGCCTCCTCCCTTGCCAAGTCATTCAAGATCACCCATCTGTGCACTTCTGCTTGTGTGCTCATCCAGGCTGACACTCTACAGCGAGATCGAGGGGACATTGCATCGTTGGTGGAACTGTTTTTGCAGGTGAAATGCCTGCCTTGGCAGTTCAACACTAAAAGCTGTGCCACACATTTTTCCTGTTGTCTTGGCCAATGTTAGCTTACCAGTCATAATCACAAACTAGCTCAAGCTTGTAGATTTGCTTCCCTGCCTTGTTAATCAGGTAACATAGCAAAGCAGCATTTAATGCTCCTGCACCATGGCTCCAGCAAACAACTTTGACCCTGACTACGGGATCTGCGCTGTCTGTGTGGAGTTTACACGTTCTGCACATTACCACAGAGATGTCCTCCCAAATGGCAGCGGTGGGCAGGCTCATGGGTTAATTGGCCACTGTAAGTTACTCCTAGTGTATATAGCTGATGGAATTTGGGTGGAGCTGAGGAACGTGTGAGGGGGATTAAGTGGGGAAGTGTGTTTGCTCTGTGAGCTGGCACAGGCTCAATGGGCTGACTTGCTTGCTTCAATGAACAGCAGTGACTGCATTTCAAAAGTATACCCTGTAAGACATGTTGGAATGCTGAACTGATGGAAAGTGTTCTATAACTGCAGGCAGTGTCCTAAAGGTGATGTATATTTGCACAGTATCATACAATGTCAGGCTTCAGCAAGGCTTCAAATGACATTTTGAAGTGCAAGCATCCAGAGGTGAGTGACGTTGGATCCAAATTTGGATCAGTAGTAGGAAGCAGGGATAATATTTGATGTATGGCTTTTGGTGTCCCACAGGTCTCGGTGCCTGGTCACTTGGTTTTTGTTTGTTGTTATTCAGTCGTTAAGTCGAGTCCGACTCTTAGTGATGTCATGGACTCCTACACACCCGGCCTTCTTGTTGGAAACTGCCTCTCTCAGATCCCCCAAGGTCATACGCATTGTCTGAGTAATATTATCTGTCCATCGTAGCCTCTGTCATCCTCTCCTTCTTTTACCTTCTGCTTTACCCAACATGAGAGTCTTCTACCAGGAATCCTGTCTTCTCACGATGTGGACAAAATATTTGAGCTCTTGTCTCATAATCGAGCCTCCTAGTGAGCAGTCTGGCTGTATTTCTTCAAGTATTGACTTGTTGGGTCTTCTTTCTGTCCAACAAACTCTGACCACTTTCCTCCAGCATCCACGTTCAAAGGCGTCGATTCTTTTGTATTCAGCCTTACTAATAGTCCGGCTCTCACAGCCATACATCACAACTGGAAATACCATGGTTTTTGTAGTCTATCTTAAATGATCTAGACCCAAGACTGGGGTTGTGATGAAGAAATTTGTAGTTGGTGCAGAATTGGTTGTCGTGGAGAAGGAAAGTTCTCAGCACATAGAGGGTGTGGTTGTTGGTAGAGTTGTGGGACCTGGACCAAGACCCAATGAAAGATTGGTGATACAATTCCATATCAGCAGGTGCTGGTGTTCCACGCACCTGCTACTCTTGTCCTCCTTATTGGGAGAGATGGTGTGTTTGGGAGGAGTTGTCAGACTGGCATGGGCAAGTACTTTCTGTAAATGACAGCTGCTGCACACTGTTGTTGAAGGAGTGTTGAGCTTCTTGTGTGTTGGAGCTGCATTGATCCAACCCAGTGGAAAGCAGCCCTTCAAACTCATAACCCGTGCCTTGGAGATGGTGTAATACCCTCTGAATTTGAGAGGTGGTGAAATCCTCTCACCCCATTTTTCTGTGGAAGTCAATCAAAACAAAAATGAGTTTAGTCAAAAGAGACTGCAGATGCTGAAGTGTAGAGTGAACAACAAACTGTTGGAGGAACTCAGTGGGTCAGACAGCGTCTGGAGCGGGAAATGGATAGTTGATGTTTCAGAGCAAGGTAAAAGGTCTCAATTTGAAACATCTGCTGATTTCCTTCTACAAATGCTGTGTGACTGCAGCTTGTTTATTGCTAAAAACGGGCTGAGGTGTGTAGGGGATAAGAAATGCTTTATGCTGGAATTGCGGTCCTGAACCCTAGGCTCTTCCCTTTCATCTGGGTTCTCAATAGTATCTTTCCCACTGAGCAGGTAAGCAGTGAGCTCCTCCTTGCTGTTGATGCTGCCGAGCCTGCCTATGCAGTCAGACAAGTTACTGCTACAGCATTCTTTGTGGACTAGGTTTGTTTTTTGGGTCAGAAAATTCCAAGAGGGGCGGAAGAAGGTGAAACTCAGAACACGGGAGATAAATGTTGTTAGTGTGTTTGAGGGCAATGTTTAGTGAGAAAGAACAGAAGGATACATCGATGGAGATGTGATGAAGAACAGCGGGAGGTTCATGAGGCAGACAGACACCAGATGGACAGATTGGCTTGTTCAGAATTTGCCCTTGTCGAGGACTGAACTCAGCTGGCTAATGGAGTAAGAGATTTGCCACCTGTGTTGTAGATGCCTGTACGATACAGACACGTTGGCGAGAGCAGTAACCGTGCAAAGGCTACGGGTTTGCCTGCAGACAGCCCAGTCCCTTGTTCCATGTTTACATAACCGGGCAAGCAGTGGCATTCCCATAGCAGCAGCGGGAAGCATCCAATCAGCGTAAGCCTGGAATGTCGGCAGCAAGCTGTTGGCTGTCTCGTTGCTCTGTTTACCCGATGCCATTCATTTTCAGTGTGTGGCACTCTGACCTTGTTTCGTGCTGTCTGGTTGGAATGTGCTTAATCCTCAGATTGTACCTCACCATATCAATGCTGCATTCTACAACAACTAGTTGCATTTATGTATTGTCTTGGATTCGGAATCTGCATTTCCTTTCATCAGTTGTTGGCTGTGCCATTAACTCTTCAGGTCACGAACCCTAGGAATTTCTTCTTATCCCCCTTCACTTTTCACACCTCTTTCAGGACTCCAGTCTTGTGATAACACCTCCTCCTTGGACCACTGTCAGTTGTGGAGTGATTCTATCCCTGTCCTTTCATGATGTTAAAGGCAAGTTGCTGTCTTTATTACTGCATTGATGCAATCTAGAATGCTTTGTAAAAGCCTAATCAGACCAAATTTAGAAAGTTCAAGAAAAGAGGATACTGGAGTTCACAGAGGAAGTGTCAAAGAATAAGGCAGCACAGAAACAGGCCCTTTGGCCCACCTCCCTCTACATCTTTCCTCTTCATGTACCTGTCTATGCGTCATTTAAATTTTGTAATGGAAGCAAGGATAAAGCAAGGATGTAATGGTGAGACTTTATAAAGCACTGGTGAGGCCTCACTTGGAGTGTTGTAAGCAGTTTTGAGCCCCGTATCTTAGAAAGGATGTGCTGACATTGGAGAGTGTCCAAAGGATGTTCTCGAAAATAATTCCGGGATTGAAAGGCTTGTCGTATGAAGTGCATTTGATGGCTCTGGGTCTGTACACACTAGAACTCAGAAGAATGAGGGGTGACTTAATTGAAATCTATTGAATGTTGAACGGCCTTGTTAGAGTGATGCAGAGAGGTTGTTTCCTATGGTGGGGGAGTCAAGACCAGAGGATACAGCCTCAGAATAATAGGGCGTTCTTTTAGAATGGAGATGAGGAGGAATTTCTGTAGCCAGAGAGTGGTGAATCTGTGGAATTTATTGCCACATGTGGCTGTGGAGGCCAGGTCACTGGGTATCTTTAAGGCAGAGATTGATAGATTCTTGATTAGTCAGAGCATGAAAGGTTACAGAGAGAAGGCAGGAGATTTGGTTGCGAGGGAAAAGGGATCAGCCATGATGAAATGGCAGAGTAGATTCTGGTCCAATGGCCGAATCCTGCTCCTATATCTTATGATCTTAAAGTCTTACGGAATCTCCTCTGCAACTTCATCTAGCAGCTCGTTCACTTTTTACCTCATATCTTTATAATTCTGTATTAGTTCACCTGCCAATCGCCTACACTCCAAAGGAAAATATCCTGGCCTGTCCAACCTCTGTCTATTACTCAGCTCGTCCATTCCTGGCAGCATTCTCATGGATCTATGGACTAGGGGAAGCTGTGGTGAAACAGGATGATCCAAAACACATCATGCTGTATAGAATTCAGTTTATTATTTGATGTGATTTCACAGTTGTTAATAGAACAAACTCAGTGGTTAAACTATTACTGGTGTACTCTCTTGTGGGCACTGCTCGTTGAGGACAACAGATAGAACAACACACCACAAAAATACTCGGTGGTTTTTAAGTAAAAGAGTTGGTCATTGACTTCAGGAAGCGGGATGTTCCTGTCTTCATCACCTATGCTGAGGTTCAGAGGGTTGAGAGCTTCAAGTTTCTAGGAGTGAATGTGACCAACAGGCTGCCTTGGTCCAACCACAATGAAGCCTCAGCCATGAAAGCTCAACAAAGCCTCTACTTCCTCGGGAGGCTAAAGAAATTTGGCATGTTCTCTTCCCTATTTTAATTAATGCACCATAGGGAGCATCCTATCTGGATGCATCAAGGCCTGGTATGGCCACTGCTCTGCTTGTGACTACAAGGAACTGCAGAGAGTTATGGACACAGCTCAGCACATCATGAAAACCAGCCTCTCCTCTGTGGGATCTCTCTGTACTTCTTGCTGCGTCAGTAAAGCAGCCAGCATAATCAAATACTCCACCCACCTCGTGCATTTTCTCTTTCCCCTCTTTCCCATCGAGCAGAAGATACAAAAGCCTGAAAGCATGTACCCACCAGCCTTAAAACCAGTCCCTATACTGGCTCCCCTACTGTGATAAGATGAGATATTGACTTCACAGTCAAACTTGTCACCTTATTGCTTACATGCACTGCACTTACTCTGCAGCTGTTGCACTTTATTCTGCATTCTGTCATGGTTTTACTATAAGTTATACAGCTGACCTAGATGCACATTGCTGTTTTCCTTTTTTATCAGTGAGTCCATTATGCTGGAGCTCACTCCCCACCGATGCACTGGCATCATCTGCAAATTTGTAGATGGAGTGAGAACAGAATCTGGCCTCACAGCCGTGAGCGGGGGCTGAGGATGCTGCCTTCTGGAGCTCCAGTTGTGTATGCGCTATGCTGATTGTGTCTGGGGGGCTGGGATGAATGTGTACCACAAACATCTCCTTGAAATACTTAATGGTGGTGGATGTAGTAATGGAGTGGAAAAAATAATCTGAACATTATCTTAATCTTCAGCTCTTATAGCAGGGCAGAGGGTCTCACAAATATATTTGTGAGCAGGGTACTGGAGACTAAACCTTTCCAAGGACAGTTGCAATGAGTTGTCTTCTGAATCTCGGACAGATGAGCAAAACTGAATGGAAAGGATTTGCTAATTGCATTTGAGGCAGACAGTTAAGTTCCTCCAGCATTTTGTGTGTGTTGCTGATTGCATTGCCCTTCATGTAATCAACTGTGTAAAGAGCTGAAATTGTTACAAGTAGAATTTCAGGGCTAGTTCTTCAGTTCTTGTCCACCCGACCATTCTGGACCAGGAACAGCAGACAGCTTATTTTACCATGAAATTCAGTGGAGGTTTGTGACTCTTTGTTGAAGTGATTTTTTTGTTCTGCCTACAGGTTCTCAGCATTGCACCATGCCGCACTTAGTGGGAGTACGGAACTCATCTCACTGCTGCTGGAAGCTCAGGCAATGGTGGACATCAAGGACAGCAATGGTTAGTGTTTTGCTCACTTTTAAACACCTTGTGGCTTGGCTTCTTCCCGACACTGTGGCCTATTCCATTTCTACAATGCGTTCAGTTCCCGATTTTCAACCTAACTGGAGGCTGAGTCTTTAGCCACCTCAGCCTGAATTTCCTCACTAATCCTGTCCATCGTCATTGTCCTTCGAAATAATCCCACATTTGTCCCATTTACCATCCATGTATTTCATGCAGTGTTTGACTACAACATTGACGACGTTTTAGAGCACATTGGTCCCAATTCTGCCGTTGTATTGGTAGCAAATCAGCTTGTATTTACCAGCATAAACCTGGGCTCTACAGTCTGGTGGTAACTCCATGCAAGTCTAATTCTGCTTTTACTGATAAAGTAAAGCAGAATTGCATGACCCTTACCCAAAAAGAGAAAAAAAAGTGTTTTATTTCAAACAATATATGCTGATTTGGGAAATCTGAAATTAAAGTAGAGATGGTACTCAGCAGGTCAGATAAGACGGAACAGTACAGCACAGGAAGAGACCCTTTGGCCCATAATATCTGTGCTGACCCTACCAATCTAATCCCGTTTGTCTGCACAAGACCTGTATCATGTCATTCACTGCCTGATTATATCTCTGTCCAGGCATCTCTGTGTTGGCGCGTGGCCAAGTGGTTAAGGCGTTCGTCTAGTGATTTGAAGGTTGCTAGTTCGAGCCTTGGCTGAGACAGTGTGTTGTGTCCTTGAGCAAGGCACTTAACCACACATTGCTCTGCGATGACAGCGGTGCCAAGCTGTATGGGTCCTAATGCCCTTCCCTTGGACAACATCAGTGGCATGGAGATGGAAGACTTGCAGCATGGGCAACTGCTGGCCTCCATACAACCTTGCCCAGGCCTGCGCCCTGGAAACCTTGCAAGGCGCAAATCCATGGTCTCACAAGACTAACGGATGCCTATTATTATTATTAGGCATCTCTAAAATGGCTGTTTTATCAGTTTCCATCAGTGCCCTGGCAGAGCACTACTGGAACCTCGCCCTACCTGTGTAGAGGGAAGCTGCTATCTTCTCTGATCGTTGATTACAACATTTTAACTGTCATTCCCTCAAGATTAAGTACAAATTTGCACTTTCTATTTTTTCCATAGTTTAGCAGGTTTGTTGTATTTTCATCTTCCACTTGTACGTTTGCTTCACACGCTGCAAGGTATTTGAAAAGTTCCTGGTTTGCTGCCTCAGAGAAATATTCATCATAGAACGTAGAATAGTACAGCACAGTACAGGCCCTTCGACCCACAATGTTGTGCTGACCCTTAAACCCTGCCTCCTATATTCAATTCCTCCATATACCTGTCCAGTAGTCTCTTAAACTTCACTAGTGTATCTGCCTCCACCACTGACTCAGGCAGTGCATTCCACACACCAACCACTCTCTGAGTAAAAAACCTTTCTCTAATATCCCCCTTGAACTTCCCACCCCTTACCTTAAAGCCATGTCCCCTTGTATTGAGCAGTAGTGCCCCGGGAAAGAGGCGCTGGATATCCACTCTATCTATTCCTCTTAATATCTTGTATACCTCTATCATGTCTCCTCTCATCCTCCTTCTCTCCAAAGAGTAAAGCCCTAGATCCTTTATCTCTGATCGTAATGCATACTCTCTAAACCAGGCAGCATCCTGGTAAATCTCCTCTGTACCTTTTCCAATGCTTCCACATCCTTCTTGTAGTGAGGTGACCAGAACTGGACACAGTACTCCAAGTGTGGGCTAACCAGAGTTTTACACAGCTACATCATTACCTCGCGACTCTTAAACTCTATCCCTTGACTTATGAAAGCTAACACTCCATAAGCTTTCTTAACTACCCTATCTACCTATGAGGCAACTTTCAGGAATCTGTGGACATGTACCCCCAGATCCCTCTGCTCCTCCACACTACCAAGTATCCTGCCATTTACTTTGTACTTTGCCTTGGAGTTTGTCCTTCCAAAGTGTACCATCTCACACTTCTCCGGGTTGAACTCCATCTGCCCCTTCTCAGCCCACTCCTGCATCCTATCAATGTCTCTCTGCAATCTTCGACAATCCTCTACACTATCCACAACACCACCAACTTTTGTGTCGTCTGCAAATTTGCCAACCCACCCTTCTACCCCCACATCTAGGTCGTTAATAAAAATCACGAAAAGTAGAGGTCCCAGATCTGATCCTTGTGGGACACCACTAGTCACAACCCTGTAATCCAAATGCACTCCCTCCACCACAACCCTCTGCTTTCTACAGGCAAGCCAATCCTGAATCCACCTGGCCAAACTTCCCTGGATCCCATGCCTTCTGACTTTCTGAATAAGTCTACCGTGTGGAACCTTGTCAAATGCCTTACTAAAATCCATGTAGATCACATCCACTACACTACCCTCATCTATATGCCTGGTCACCTCCTCAAAGAACTCTATCAGGCTTGTCAGACATGATCTCCCCTTTACAAAGCCATGCTGACTGTACCTGATCAGACCATGATTCTCTAAATGCCCATGGATCCTATCTCTAAGAATCTTTTCCAACAGCTTTCCCACCGCAGACGTAAGGCTCAGTGGTCTATAATTACCTGGACTACCCTACTACCTTTTTTGAACAAGGGGACAACATTTGCCTCCCTCCAATTCTCCTGTACCATTCCCGTGGACAACGAGGACATAAAGATCCTAGCCAGAGGCTCAGCAATCTCTTCCCTCGCCTCATGGAGCAGCCTGGGGAGTATTCCACCCGGCCCCGGGGACTTATCCGTCCTAATGTATTTTAACAACTCTAACACCTCCTCTCCCTTAATATCAACATGCTCCACAACATCAACCTCACTCACATTGTCCTCATTGTCATCAAGTTCCCTCTCATTGGTGAGTACTGAAGAGAAATATTCATTGAGGACCTCGCTCACTTCCACAGCCTCCAGGCACATCTTCCCACCTTTATCTCTAATCGGTCCTACCTTCACTCCTGTCATCCTTTTGTTCTTCACATAATTGAGGAATGCCTTGGGGTTTTCCCTTTATCCTACTCGCCAAGGTCTTCTCATGCCCCCTTCTTGCTCTCCTCAGCCCTTCTTAAGCTCCTTTCTTGCTACCCTATATTCCTCAGTAGACCCATCTGATCCTTGCTTCCTCAATCTCATGTATGCTGCCTTCTTCCACCTGACTAGATTTTCCACCTTACTTGTCACCCATGGTTCCTTCACCCTACCATTCTTTATCTTCCTCACCGGGACAAATTTATCCCTAACATCCTGCAAGAGATCCCTTAACATCGACCACATGCCCATAGTACATTTCCCTGCAAAAACGTCATCCCAATTCACACCCACAAGTTATAGCCTTGTAGCCTCATAATTTGCCCTTCCCCAATTAAAAATTTTCCTGTCCACTCTGATTCTATCCTTTTCCATGATAATGCTAAAGGCCAGGGAGTAGTGGTCACTGTCCCCCAGATGCTCATCCACTGAGAGATCTGTGACCTGGCCCAGTTCATTACCTAATACTAGATCTAGTTTGGCATTCCCCCTAGTCGGCCTGTCAACATGCTGAGACAGGAATTCGTCCAGGACACACTTAACAAACTCTGCCCTGTCTAAACCATTGGAACTAATCAGGTGCTAATCAATATTAGGGAAGTTAAAGTCGCCCATGATAACGACCCTGTTATTTTTGCACCTTTCCAAAATCTGCCTCCCAATCTGCTCCTCGGTATATCTCTGCTGCTACCAGGGGGCCTATAGAATACTCCCAACAGAGTAACTGCTCCCTTCCTGTTCCTGACTTCCACCCATACTGACTCAAAAGAGGATCCTGCTACATTACCCAGCCTTTCCGTAGCTGTAATAGTATCCCTGACTAGTAATGCCACCTCTCCTCCCCTCCCCCCCCCCACCCCCCGCTCTATCCCTTTTAAAGCATTGAAATCCAGGAATATTGAGAATCCATTCCTGCCCCGGTGCCAACCAAGTCTCTAAACACCACTGCATCATAATTCCATGTTTGTATCCAAGCTCTCAGTTCATCACCTTTGTTCCTAAAGCTTCTTGCATTGAAGTACACGCACTTTAGCCCTTCTACCTTACTACCTTTACACCCTTTATTCTGCTTCTCTTTCCTCAGAGCCTCTCTATATGTTAGATCTGGCTTTACTCCATGCACTTCTTCCACTGCTCTATTGCTCCGGGTCCCAACCCCCTTGCAAATTAGTTTAAACCCTCCTGAACCATGCTAGCAAACCTACCTGCAAGGATATTGCTCCCCCTCAAGTTCAGGTGCAACCCATCCAATCTGTACAGGTCCCATCTTCCCCAGAAGAGATCCCAATGATCCAAAAATCTAAAACTCTGCCCCCTGCACCAATTCCTCAGCCACATATTCAACTGCCATCTCCTCCAATTCTTACCATCACTATCACGTAGCACGGGCAGCGATCCTGAGAACGCCACCCTTGAGGCCCTGTTCTTCAGTTTTCTGCCTAGTTCCCGAAACTCACACTTCAGGACCTCATCCCTCTTCCTGCCTATGTCGTTGGTACCAACATTTATCATGACTGCTGGTTGCTTTCCCCCTTGTACCAGAATGTCGTGCACCCGATCAAAGACATCCTGGACCCTGGCACCCGGGAGGCAACAAACCATGCGGGTGTCCTCCTCACGTCCACAAAATCTCCTGTCTGCTCCCCTGACTATAGAGTCCCCAATGACAACAGCTCTCCTTTTCTCCGTCCCACGCTTCTGCACCACATCATGATTACTTATTACAATACAAGAGGCCACTCAGCCCATCAGAATGATGTTCTAGGCTCACCTGTCCCATTTTTTCTTATATTGACAGAAAGGAAGCAGTTCAGCCCACTGTTAGAGCATCCTCTCTCCCCGTTCAATTCTCTTTCTCATGCCAACTCGACCACTAGGCACAGCTCACAGTAGCAGCCTATCCTTTGTATTCCAGACGAAAGCCCATCTTGCCTCTTCGACATGCACTGTAGTTTTCTTGGATCAAGGCTTCTCTTTACCTCAGTTCAGTTCACCCACCTTCTATCCCTTCCACTCAATGTCCTGCACCCACTGATCTGAGCCTCAGAAGCTTGTTTCAACACTCTCAAACTTCTGAATAAGTTGCCATTTCTACAAAGGCAGGTTCCTTGTATGATGACTGAGCGCTAATGCTACCATTGCATAGTGGTTCGTCAACAATGTGTTTTTTAATGTCCGGTATAGGAATGCGACCTTTGCACTACGCCGCGTGGCAGGGGAAGGTGGAACCTGTGCGTCTGCTTCTTCGTGCAGGGGGTGCAGTTAACCTGGCCTCTCAAGATGGACAGATCCCATTGCACCTTGCAGCCCAGTATGGACACTATGATGTGGTAAGTGAAGGGTACTGCCCTGGTCCTGTCCTATTCTTTATAGGATCAGTTAGTCCATTATTACCAGTTGTGCAGGCACTCAGCTCGTGGCCAAAGTGACTCTCCGGTCAATCCATCAGCAAGCTTATTCCCATTACCACTTGTGTGGACGCGTGGCCTCTGGTCGATTGGTGCATCTCTGGGGAAGCTGGAAGCAGGATGGGAGATAAGAATTGAAAAGCTTGCTCCAAAATTTAAGTGTTTGAGACACTGGAAATCTGAAATAAAACGTGACGTGTTGGAAAAACTCATCAGGTCAGGCAGCATCTGTGGAGAGAGAAAGAGAGTCAATGTTTCACAGTGATAATCTGCCAGTAGAACTCCCCTGAAACATTATCTCTGTTTCTCTCTCCACAGGTGCTGCCTGATCTGTTGAGCATTTTGAGGTTTTCAGAAAGCCTAGGAGGTATAGATCTACTGGGCTGAATGGCCTGATATTGAATAGTACATTCCATGTAATGTTGATGTTCCAAGGTTCAAAGTCCCTTATCTGAGGGTTTGATGGTGCAGAGTGTTCAAGCATTCAGAAGGAATGAGGTTGGAAATGGAGGGAGGAGTGTTGAAGTCTAGATGGTTGATGTCCTGTCGAAGTTAGCAATAATTCCCCCTCCACTTTCTGATTTCCTCAGGGATCACTCCCTACGCAACTCCATTGTCCATTTGTTCCCTCCCCACTGATCTCCCTCCTGGCACTTAGCCTTGCAAATGGAACAAGTGCTACACCTCCTCCCTTATTACCATTCAGGGGCCTAAACAATCCTTCCAGGTGAGGCGACACTTCACCTGTGAGTCTGTTGGGGTCATGTACTGTGTTCGGTGCTCCTGGTGTGGCCTCCTGTATATTGGTGAGACCTGACGTAGATTGGGAGACCGCTTCACCGAGCTCCGCCAGAAAAAGCAGGATCTCCCAGTAGCCACCCATTTTAATTCCATTTCCCATTCCCATTCTGGTATGTCCAACCATGGTCTCCTCCACTGTCACGATGAGGCCACACTTAGGTTGGAGGAACAACACCTTATATTCCATCTGGGTAGCCTCCAACTTGATGGCATGAACGTTGATTTCTCAAACTTCCAGTAATGTGATGTGCTGAGCTGTGTTTACGATTGCCTGCAATTTCTTATAGTTTTGGGCAGAGCAGTTGCCAAAGCAAACGGTGATGCATCCGGATAGGATGCCTTCTCTGGTGCAAGTGTGAAAATTGGTGAAGCTCAAAGTTATTAAGGTAGATGAATGCTCAAGGTTGGGCAGGCAAGGACCGTGGAGCATAAGAGTCTGAGGAGTGGCCTGCAGAGCTATATAGTCATGAGGGGCAAAAATAGGGTGAAAGTACTCATTCTTTTCTCAGAAAACATGAGTCTAAACTATAGGGGAAAAGTTTAAGATGAGAGGAGAAAGATTTTAAAGTGACCCAATAGGCAACTTCTTCACATAGAAAGTGGTGCATATATATAGATTGAACTTTCAAAGCAAGTGGTAGAGGTGTGTACAATAACAATGTTCAAAAGACCCGTGGATAAGGAAGGTTTCAAGAGATATGGTCAATGGACATGGTAGGATTGGCATCTAGGTCAGTACGGACAGGGCTGTGCAATCTGTTTCAGTGCTATGACTCAGTGCCTATTACCAAACCATCAAAGCATTCTATTAGAACGGCTGGGACAAATGTAGGCAATGCTTGTGTATTTGGTTGGACCGTGGTTTTGATTGGACAGGTACAGTATGTTAGGGTATGGTTCGTGTTCTGTTTACGGTTGGCTGAAGATTCACTTGTGCCCCACACGTGCAGACGATCTCTGAAGTTTGCAAACAAGAATCAGTCAGCATAAGCAACAGGCCTGTGTAAAGGTGATTGTTGCCTTTCATTCGAAGCGCGCACGCACGCGCGTGCACACACACACACACAAACACGCCCACCCATCCACCCCCCCTGTGGTCATGATCACGAGCAGTGACAGAGACAAAGGCACCCTGGACAAAGGGGTATTTGGTCCAGCCCATCGCTGTGAAGAGTGCAGCATGAAAAGAAAGAGCATGGTGAAAAGTCAGGTGGTGAAAGTTCACAGCTGGTGACCAGGGGCCTGTTCAAAGTTGAGTTAATTGTGACATGTATGCTCAGGTGCACCGAAAAACTTAGTTGCAGCACCATCACAAGCACAAAGCATCAGATAAACAGCTTTCACAAGAAAAGGATAAATTATAAGTAAGTTTTACTAGAAAAATCATAATTAGTGAACAAAAAAAATCAATTTCAGTGCAAAGTGATTAAAGTTGGCCATAGAGTTGTTATACCAAGGTAGTGATTAAGATTGTGCGGGTTGGGTCGAGAGTTGAAAAGTTGAAGATAAGTAGCTCCTCTTGATCTTGGAGCTGTGGGACTTCACGTTTCCATACTCACTGCCCAATGGGAGCTGGAAGAAGAGGACATGACCCACATGGTGGGCATCTTTGGTAACAGAGTAATCTCTCAGATGTAAATGAAAAGTGAAGAGTCCATTCTGAACAGTTAGTGGCTTTTGGTGGGATTTTGATTTGCAGTAACAGAGCCCAAGGCAATGTACTAAGAAAATGGTTTAAACTATGGATTCCAATAACTGTAGAGTTGGTCCACCTGGTAATATCAACAATGTCCTTCTCTTCCCTCACAGTCTGAGATGCTTCTACAGCACCAGTCCAACCCCTGCATCATAAACAAGGTCAAGAAGACACCACTGGACCTTGCCTGTGAGTTTGGCAGACTGAAGGTAAGGCAGCTCCCTTAATGAGTAGTCAGAATCTCAGTTACTGCTGAGCAGGACCAACCACTTGGCAAGTCTGTATCCCTGTTTCAAGGGCAAAGGAAATGGAAGAGTAAAACTCTAGTGCTCTGGAACACATGGGTCATTGGTGGTGTGGTCTGGTTTATCTTCCAGACTGATGTTATCTATATACTACTAAAACTCTCATGCTCTGTCTGTGTGTTTGTCTGTTTGTGACCTCCAATTAGTGCAAATGGTGCATTACAGCGGCATTTTTTTTGGCTAAATCGAATTAAAATGCGCTAACTTACAGAATGCAGGCAAAGTTCAGGGTTATATATTCGTATAAAATTGCTCATTCACAAAAATCAACAGGTTCCGTTTCACCAGAGAGCCAATCCGCCATCATGGAAATTGGGACACGACAGCATGCGCATGGCCAGCCTCAGTAGCAACACCTACCAGAGCAAAAGGGCAGGGCAGCTCTATTTCGAGGGGTCACATTCTGTTAATCACCATCAGCATGTGCAGGATTGGGACAGATCTAACTGCCACCCATCAATAAGAGATAATTAAATCTTATTGTAATAACGTGCATCGAGACAACCTTAAAACCCTTTGCTGTAGTCAAAGGACAGCGGTGATTTTATCATGTCCATTTAGGAGAGTGCCAACCACATCATCAAGAATAATCAGCATCCTTTGGTGTTACTGCTTCGTATCTTCTATCCAGCATTAGGGTAAAAAAAAAATGGTCAGCCTAATTATGCCGCGTGGAAAGGGAAGGAGGACATTATGGTCAAGAGATGACGCCAAATGTCATCGGGAAGTGGCAAGGAGAGGGAGAGAACAAGAATCGGATGAGACCAGGGCCACACGACTCCAGGATCAAAGAGTCAGGACAAAAAAAGATGAGAGAAGAAGAGATAGAGGAGGAGAGGCATGCACGTCTCCAGAATCAGAGACAAACAACAAACAACAAACAGCAGAAGAGATGAAGCGACGGGGGATGAAAGGACTGCACATCTCCGGAATGACAACGAGAGGCACAAGGGTAGCAGATAAACCAGAAATGATGCCATTAAAAGTGTCCCTCGTTAAACGAGGAGGAGCTATATTTGCTTTGCTACGCGTCGTTCGTCTTTAATAAACTGAGGTTTTCTACTTCAGTTTCCAAAGCAAAGCAATACCAATAGCATTCAGGAAAATTTAATGTTCATTCTGGTCACATCAGACTGCACTACCCTTCTCCCAAATGGTACCCCAATGGGTCACCCCATTGTCTAGTTCTTATTAAGAGTCCAGCATGCTTTTTTTCCTGATGCTGCACAGAAATACAATGTTTTTGGGCACAAGAAATAGGGGCTTGGTGTGTTTCATGGGAATGCAGCAAACGTCATTTGGTGAACCAGATGCTGAACAATTGGGATGTCCAAGCAGTTAAATGTTTGTCTGTTTGGAAGACCTAAATGTTGTAATTAAGAGTGGCTGCCGTCTAGGTCTGGGAATTGAGTGCTGAAAGTTAGCAAGGGACTGGGTGAACAGATGATGGAGTTTGGAAGAGAAGAGGTGACGAAGTGTGGAAATGGAATAATGAGAATCTCTGGAGTGAGCTGGGAGGAAAGAGGGAAACTCATGTGAGGTGAGGAAATAGCAGGGATCGAGATTCAGAAGTATGGAGTCTGGAGGGTTTGGTCAGTTAGTTTGAGAAGTAGAGAGAATATGGAGGGAAAGTTCCTGTTATTTTTGATTATAAGGGAGATGTTTCTAAACATCCAGGTCTCTTGATTTTATGTCCTTTCACTGTAATACAACTGAGACTAACATCAAGGAGCTGTCATATCGTTTTAAAAACCCAACTGGCTCAGGCATTTCTCCTGAGTGTGATTATTCATCTGACCCATATCAGTCTGCCTGAAGAGTGTTATAACCACAGCAGCACTTCACCATCAACTGTTTGCTCATCCACAGTAATCCCATTTGTCTATATCCTTCTATGCCTTTTCTATTTATGTGTATGTCTGAATGCCTCCTCCATAATCTCCTCTGACAAACCGTTTCAGGTATCAACAACTGTGTAATAATCTAAAATCCCCTTTAAATTTCTTGCCTCTCACCTTAAAACTACGCCCACCTACTTTCTGTTCCACTAAGCAAAGATAGATTTTGTCTACCTACCCTTCGATAACCTATTACATCTGTCAGTATCTCCCCTCAGCCTTCTTCACTCCAGGGCGAACAAGCCCAGCTTATCCAATCTCTCCCCACAACTAAAGTCCACCAATCCAGGCTACATCTAGGTAAATCTCTCTCCACTCTTCCCAGCACAATCACATCCCTTCTACAGTGTCCCAACTGGAACTGCACACAGCACTTCACACAAGGGCAGATATTCTTACAACATTTAAGAGGCATCTAGATAAATAGTTGAATAGCTGAAGCACAGAGGGCTAATGTGGATAGTTAGCATGAACATGATGGGCCAAAGGGCCTGTGCTGTGTGACCCCACTACTTTAATACCCTCCTCTGAAGTAGCTGAGCAAGACCCTTAATTTGTGACTGCTGTGTTACACTTAAGTTGTTTCATCTATACCCCTTGAGCTCCTTGGAACACTTCACATTCTTTATTTGTTTAAAGAAAAACATACAACTTGAGAATTTTGCATTCTGCCCCGTTTCTAGCCCTATTATACACAGCGGGGCACTTCTGTCCACTGCTGTCAGACTTGCAGACGGTCTCTGTTGCAGTTAGAGGGGTTAGTGCAGCCTCTCTGTTCTGGTGTTGAGTTTTCTGTGGAATGTGTGTGATTTGGGGTGATGATTTGTATTCCTGCTGTGTAATGCACTGTCGAACAAGCTGACTGTAATATAGTGTCAATGTGATCATCATCTCAATATGGAAGTAACTGTCATTCCTGACTACAGGAATTAACTTGGTAAGTGTTCTGGGAGTTGTGCATAGACAGGGATTCCCCTGAGAGGAAATGAGGTGAGTATTAAGGAGTGAGCTAACCTAAGCCAGTGAGGCAGTGGGTTAATTCAGTAGCACACAAAAAATACGCTGTCAGTGATTGGATAAGTGAGAGGATTTGACTTTTAATTTGGTATTTGCTTTTACCTAACAAGTCTCAACTTTCAAATGTCTGTCACCTGGACAAAAGCTCACGGCAAATAGAATGCACTCTCATTTTCATATAAATTAGTGATCAGCAAGGATTGTTGATCTGAAACGTTAACAATTCCTTCCCCCCTCCACAGATGCTACTCAGCCCACAGAGTTCAGCAGACTGCTCCAAGTTCCTGCATCTACAGTCTCTTGTGTAACCAGCAAGGGTGAACTGTTCACATTTTAAATTAGTTTTGACATTAAGTGAGCTGTGTTTAATATTATTGGCTAGTCACACTTGATTTTCAGAAATCCATGACCAAAATCAAGGAATTGAATATTATTGGTGCACCAGGGCGCGTTTCAACAGCTGGAAGAAACACAAATAAAATACCATGTTGCATAGAGGCTTTGTAGTATTCTAACCAGAGCATAAGAACATTAAGAAAAGGACTCCGTATTTGTTTGATGAATCCTGCAAGATTCAGTTCCACTCTGAACTCCTTTGTGTATCAGACAGGATGTCTATGGTGTGTCTTTCCAACAAGGGTTACAGTCCTTCCACTAACACTTTCTCTCTCATATTGTTAATAATGCCCCTGTTAGAAAACAGAATATCCTCTCCTCCGGTCAATGCCATAGGACCTCTGCTCTTCAACACCTAAACTCTCATAAACCAAAGCAAACCGGAAATCTCATTGAAACCTATCGAATATTGAAAGGCCTAGGTAGAGTGGACATGGAGAAGATGTAGTGGGGGAGATTAGGACCAGAGGGCTCAGCTTCAGAATAGAAGGACGTCCCTTTAGAACGTTAAAGTGTATGTTGATAGATTCTTGATTTGTAAGGGCATCAAAGGTTACGGGGAGAAAGCAGGAGACTGGGGTTGAGAGAGAAAATAAATCACCCATGATGGAATGGCAGAACAGATGCAATGGACCGAAAGGCCTAATTCTGCTTCTGTGTCTTATGGTTTTAATAGACAGTACATTTCAATACACCCATGGGACAGCTTCAGGAAATGATATTGAGCCTGTGGTCTGATGTAATTAGGCAGCCTGCTTCCCTGCGTGTGTCATCTTTGGCTCAGCTGATCGCTTGCTGCTGAATCACCTGAGCTTTAAAGCATGATCTCAGAGACTTATCAATATGGTACTGAGGGGATGCTGCAAGAACTGGCACTGTATGTAATGCACGATACAGCATGGATCGAAGCAGAGTCAGGCTCGTATCTGCCCTTCCACCACCATTAACTCAGAAAGCACCTCGATAAACAACACCGTGCCCATTCTGCCTAGCACCTGTTCCTACACTGCCACATTGACTACACTTGCAAAAGTATTTCCTCACTGTGAGTTAGTAGGGTTTTGTAATCCCAGAGCAAAGACATCACTGTTCCTGAGACCCCTGTGAGAAGGCTGCATTAGATCATCTTGACCAACAAGGAAAGGGAAATAACATCGCCCTGCAGGTCTTTGTGCTCCGGCTCAGCCGATATTCCAAATGATATGAAATTCTTTCCCCAAGAGGGTTCTGGAGCCTCAGCCTCTGAGTGTATTCGAGACCTATTGATAAACTGATCGCCTGGATGTTATCAGATGACTGTTTTGTGGAATCTTTGGTACACATGTTGGCCACGATATTTAAAGTTACTTGATCTTAAAGTACTATATTGACTAGAAAATACTTTGGAAGCCCTAAACTGATGAAAGGTGCCACAGATATACTGTAGATCTTGCATTTTCTTTTAAGCAAGAACTGATGTGTACAGCTCTATCGGTAGGATCCTTCTATGTATGCAAGAACAGGATGCAATCCATGGCGGGTCTAGGGCTCACTGAATGGTTACTAATAAAATTGCTTCCTTTTGGCCCAACAACATGCAGTAAAAGTGGAGGAGGAATTGAGGAATTGTGCACCAAATTACTTGGAGAAACACCAACCATTCAGAAACGTAGTGCTTTATTAAAGGTCGACTGTTCTGCTGGTGGTGCTTGGTCCTCACAACCTTCAACGGGGCCTCTCCAGTTCTCATTTCCACTCATGTAATCCCTAAAGCCATTAGTAGGAAGCTCTTGATCTATTAAACCCAACCGGACTGCATTGGGAGGGAATATATCCAGCGTGTCAAAACCCAAACCTTCCTCAGATTGTATTTTCCCTGTGCTCAATTTATTCTATGAAATGAAATGAACTAGATGACATTCTATGAAATTTCTGCCTGTCAGACATGACTAAATTAGACCCCAGTGAATCAAACTAATGTTAACCAGGTTTTGACCATATGCATTGCACATATGGTGGCTCAGTGCTAACTGGACTGCAGCTTGATGACCTTCAGCTCAAACGGCAGCAAGAGGAGGTGATAGATAGGAGGGAGGTAGGAGTGATAGATAGGAGGGAGGTAGGAGTGATAGATAGGGAGGTAGGAGTGATAGATAGGAGGGAGGTAGGAGTGATAGATAGGAGAGAGGTAGGAGTGATAGATGGGGGAGGTAGGAGTGATAGATAGGAGGGAGGTAGTGATAGCTAGGGAGGTAGGAGTGATAGCTAGGAGAGAGGTAGGAGTGATAGATAGGGAGGTCGTCACCTTTAAGTTGCAAGAGGCAGGTGCCTGAGTGACTGACAGGAAAGGATAAGAAAATAGGCAGCCAGTACAGAGAAACTCTGCAGCCATTCCCCTCAATAATAAGTATACCGCTTTGGATACTGTTTGCGGGGTGAGGGGGGCAACTTTCCAGGAGAAAGCTGCAGCGTCCGGGTCTCTGGAACTGAGCTGTGTCTCTGGCTCTGAAGGGAAGGGTGGAGAAGAGGTGTGCAGTAGTGAAAGGAATTCCATAGTCAGAGGAGCTGGCAGGAGATTCTGTGAATGTGAGAGAGAAACCCGGATGGTATATTGCCAGGGATGTTTCAGATCTAAAGGGGGATGGTGAGCCGCCAGAAGTCACGGTACATACTGGTGCCACGACATATGTAGGAAAATGGAGGAGGACCTGAAGAGAGAATTTTGGGAGTTAGGTAGAAAGCTGAAAAGCAGGACCTCCATGGTAGTAATCTCTGGGTTGCTGCCTGTGTCGCATGCCAATGAGAGTCAGAATAGGATGATTTGGCAGATGAATACGTGGCTGAGGAAATGATGCAGGGGGCAAGGGTTTAGCTTTCTGGATCATTGGGATATCTTCTGTACAAAAAGGATAGGTTACACCTGAACCTGAGAAAGACCAATATCATTGAGAACAAGTTTGCTGGAACAGTTGGGGAGTGGTTAAACTAATTTCGTTGGGGAATGGGGACCAGAGTGATAGGGCTGTTGGTTTCCAAACAGATGCAGTGTGTAGTAGGCAGATGATAGGGCAAAATTGCACTCAGTAGGATGAGTTGAAGTGTAACAGGGCAAAACTGAGAAGGGTGATGAGTACAAGACTAGAAATATTATGTTTGAATGCAGAGAGTATGCAGAATAAGGTAGATGATGTTGTCGCGCAGTTAGAGATTGGCAGGTATGACATTGTGGGCATCGCCGAGTCATGGCTAAAAGAAGATCACAGTTAGAAGCTTAACATCCAAGGATGCACATTGTATTGAAAGGACAGGCAGAGGGGACCTAATGGGAATCATATACAGGTCCTCAAATAGTAGCCAGGCTGTGGGGTACAAATTACAATGGAAGATTAAAAAGGAAGGGCAACATTAGAATAGTCATGGGGGATTTCAATAAAGGTTCAAAGGTCCAATCTAATGTCAGAGAAATGTATACAATATACATCCTGAAATGCTTTTTCTTCACAACCATCCACAAAACAGAGGAATGCCCAAAGAATGAACAACAGTTAAATGTTAGAACCCTAAAGTTCTCCCCAGGTCCTCTCCCTCCCGCGTGTAAGCGGCAGCAAGCAACAATCTCCCCTCTCCCCACCCCCCCCTCACAGGCAAAAAAAAACAAAGGCATCCACCACCGAGCACTCAGGTGTGAGCAAAGCAACAGCAAATATACAGGTAGATTGGGAAAATCAGGTTGGTGCTGGATCCCAAGAGAGAG